>NC_137975.1:21651556-21885874 GCF_963924665.1 Micromys minutus
TTTCTAGTGGAGGTAAATCTCACTTAGAGTCTTTTCCTGAATTGTGATATGAATGTCAATCTGAAGATCCTGACCACTTGTTTTTCTGTAGAACCTTTAGCTTCTGGAGTACGAAGAAGTAATCAGAGGGCTCAGAAAGTAATGGACAGAGGAGAAGTGTCAGACCTGCCTTTTTATTCTCAAAGTGCAAAGTAGCAGTGTTTGCAGAATTGCCTCTCCTTATTTCTAGCACCACAAGCCTTGCTAACTTTTTTATTTTGTAAGGAGGACTTTTGCTAAATTTTGTGACAAGGTCTGGGGACTGTAGATTTCCTGTGTGTGGGATTACAGTTGGCTAGATGTGTTGACAATATCAAACCTGCAGTGCCTTGTAAAATCACTTAAAACTTCATCTCATTAAGGGATCACACACTTTAAAATGCAACATAATTTTGACTGTATGGCTATCTTTACATTTAAGAAGGAAGACGGGTCCTGTGGGGCTTGGTTATTAACACTGCTATTACATTCTTAGTGCACTCAGGCAACTGTTTGGGAATGCGCTCATAATTTATTTTTATTTTATATTGTGGAGGCATTGTTATGGGTTAATTGGTGCTATATTTTGCAAGTTTGCATCACTAATACCAATAAAAATCTGTTTATATTGTTCTTTGGGGATTCTGATTGCATTAAGGAATGATTAGTCCTAATTAATTTCTCCAGTCTGTACTAATTACAATCAAATAAGACTTTACATAAAAATGTGGAATTGTGCTGAAGTAAATGTGCTTTTGATCATTAATTAGAGAACTACCAGGCATATCTCTGCAGATGTTGTCATTTTCTTTTATATTTAGTTACTAGAAAGATACCTCACCAACAAGCCATTGCATTCTGCTGGGCTTCTCCCATAGTCCCATCAGAAGGCTTCTAGTTAATTATGCAGTTGACTGATGGTTCTGTATCTTATTCCTCACGAGATCCAAAGTGTCCTCAGCTGTTTCTCATCTACCCTGCAGGTAGTGATATTATGTTTGTATTACAGAGTGGGAATGGGAGGCTTGTGGTTTTAAGAGCATGTGTTCTGTTCTACCGCCTTCTCTAAAGTTTATGCACTGCAATCTTACTCATGTTGTTGCTTTTTCCTTGTTTCTTTTTAATGCTGCAAATTTATTTGGACTTCCTGATGTGCAGAGGTTGATATTATTTCTAATCTACACTTGCTGGTGTATGTAGCAGCAACTGGTGTAGACTAACCCTCTGACCTCCACATTTGATTGTCTAGCACTCAACCTACATCTTGCTCTCTTCTCTCTAGTTGTGGTGATGAAATATCAGACAAGACTCAAATTGAGAGAGGAGGAGTTTGTTTGAGATTACAGTCTAGGGGATACCACCCATCATAGCTGTGAAGGCATGACATCAGGGGCAGGAGGTCATAGGTGCCTATAGGACACATTTTATATTCTGTCTTCTCATAAGAAGTATAAATGAGATAGTATCTTTAAAACACATAGGGTGCCTGGCTCATGGAAGCTGTGAATACACATTAGCAAAGATAATAATTATGGTTAAGATTGCATCACATTCAACACTACTGAGTGTCCAGTTCTAGACCAATTGGTTGGGCTTGGGCTCAGGAGGAAGAACACATTTTATCAGAATTCCCCACAATTTCACTGCCTGCTCTAACCCGAGCCTACTTGGAGATGCTTTGTGTATGAGAGTTAAAACATCTGCAGAAACCAGAATTTCTTGGCTTGTGCAATGACCTTGATTTGCTCACGATAATACAGCACTGAAGGCTCTGATTCAGAAAAAGGCTCCGATCTGGACATTTATTTGTGCTTCATCCCAGTGCAATTTTTCCTCACCACCGACTCATTCATTTTCTCACCACTGACTTTTCTGTTCATCGGTATAAGGATGGCTCGCTTTCATCTCTTCTGCCCTCTGCTCTTCACTTTGTTCTCTTTTGCTCAAACTTTGAGATATGTTAATTAATTCATTTTTGCTTATTTTTCAAACGTTGTCTTGTTTGTCTGATTCCTGCATATATTATTCTGTTTTGCTAGCCTTAACTGAATTTCTTGTCTCCGGGCTGTCATAGTCTGTCTCTTCTTGTCAGACATTTCTCTCTGACCAAGTCCATACTCCAGCCATGCAGGGACACTCACAACTCCTACTTCTGTCTCGAGGTTTTGTACATGGCATACTTTACCTGATTTCCTCTCTCTTTGACATTTTCTTAAAGATATATTCACTCCCTTTCTTTCTTTCTTGAAAGAAAACAGTTTTCTTCTTTTTCCTTTTTAAATTACCTTTGTTTATTTGTTTGCTTGTTTATCTATCTATCTATCTATCTATCTATCTATTTATTTATTTATTTACTATACTCCCGAAATTTCCCACTCCTGGTCCACCCTCCCCCAGTTTCTCATCCCATTCCTCCTCCTTCCTGTCTCCAAGAGGGTGTCCTCTACCCTGCCAGGCTTCCCTACTCCTGGTGGCCTCAAATTTCTCAAGGGTCAGTTACCTCCCTTCCTTACCATTCTTTTTTATAATTTTTTGAAGTGCCTTTGACTTCCCCAGTAATGTTCTCAGGCATCATTGGGGTCCTGAAATAAATGTCAAGTTATAAATGAAAACTGAAGTCCTAACTGTATTGCCTGAGCTGGCCAGAGACCTTAGTGCTCACTAGAGGAGAGCCTCGGCATCCCCATGTCTCCCATTCTTCCTTTGTCTTAATATAGCTCAGCATGCAGGAGAAAAGTTCTCTTTTGGTTCTTTCTAGGTTGTGTAAAAGTCTGTTTCTGTATGTTTTCCTTGCTTTCTTAGTTATTTTCAAACTCTCAGAAATAGGATTACACTACTACTTTGAATTAATTCTGGCTTCTTATTCTCTATAATATCTAACATATTTTGTATTTTCAACAAGAGTTCAATAAACTTTACTAAACACCATTGTTCATATCACTCCACAATTTTAATTTTGTTTCCTGAAAATGTTATAAGTGATTTTGTGTCACTTTCCACTTCGTGTTCTCAATTTCCCTCTCATTTGTCTCATCTTCTTCATTCTCCACTATTTAAAATTATATTTCTCTGTATCATTTTAAGTTTCATCTTACACTCATTTTTAAAACACCACTTTTTCTTATTGCGACAAAGGAAATTCTTGCTTTCAAGGATTGAATTTCCTGAAGTAAATGGGCATTGGTTAGAGTTAGAGAAGAATGATATATATATATATATATATATATATATATATATATATATATATATATATATATATATATATATATTTGTGAATTTCTTTAGATGCATGGGAACCACTAATTATGCATCTCAGAAATGAGCATCTCCAAGGGTAAATTGTAAATAAATTGTTTAGAAAGGAAAGAGAACAGCAGATAGAGAGTATAGGTGATGTATGGAGTAGTAAATGAATGGTTGCAGTAAAGAATGGTCCTAATATGTAGAAAATACATTGGACAAAGTTTTTGGGGAAACAGAAGGAGATGGTGGCACGTTAATGGAAGGTGATGGACAATCTGCAAACGGACAGAGGCTCCCCTGGTCCAGTACTAACTTCTTCCAGGAAGTATTTCTGCAAGGCTAGATAATGAAAGCTCTTAGTCTAAGTAATGGAAACCTGTTAGTCTTCTTTTCTCTATGCTACTTTTTCTTTGTGAAGATGTGTGTGAAAGTCAGGATGTTCTCATGGTTGGATTTCTTTTAGGGGAATTTCTTCTGTTCTTCTGTTCAGATAAGCTGACTTCAGAGAGAGACATTCCTGTACTTGACTTTGGGGGAAAAAAAAACAGAGACCTGTGCTCAGGAAATTTCAAAGATCTTCCAGTTTCCTCTCATCCAAAGTTCTTAGCTTGCCAAGGAGCCATATTCTGGAGTATCGATCTCTGAACCTCAAGAATACCTGACAAAATTTGAGTCAAAAAATACAAGTTTGATATTGATGTGTCTTGGGTTTTTTTTATTTTTTATTTTTTGGCTTTTTGGTTGTTTGTGTTTTCTTTTTCTTCCTCTTTGTAGACAGGCAAGGACAACCAGCAACAGAAATGCTCGTTAGTGTTGAAGACACTAAGAACAATTTATATGGTGTTTGTATAAATTAACCTCATTTATCCTAAGTTGTCTTTTATCCAATTCAACTGACAAATGTTTGACACTTTGCTGGGAAGTCTATTTTCTGGGTTATAAGTCATTGTAGGATGGTCTGCCTCACCTGAAAAGCTGATTTAGTCACATTGTTTTGATGTTGACGAAGTAGGAGAGCCCATGTTGCTTTTAGTGCATGCACAGCATACAAACTCAGAGGCATACTCTCCTGGCAAGAAGTGGTGCTTATGTAGATCAGTGTCCAATGGAATCTGAATTTTTCCCAGTAGAAAGTGGAGACAACAACCAATGAATGCCAAAAGGCACACTTTCCTATTTCTCTCTCTTGAGGGAGCTCAGGCTGCTCCTTTCCTGCCTTGCACAGAAGTTACAGAGGATTATTGAGGTGCGGGAGGTTTATCAATGGAAGTATTGCTTAAGGTCCTGATACCCAAAGCTTCGTTGTTTGGATAAGAAGGAAATTCAAGACGTGGCTGCTGTGTTGACAAGAAACCCCTAAAGGAGAGGGTCTCCATGGACCTAGAGAGTCTCTTACTCCTGAAAAGTCTCCTCAGAGCATCTTTGCCCAGGTGGTCAGTTTTAGCCAGTAAGGTTCAAAGCATCTGCTCCTGGGGAACTGAGCTGTGCTAAGCCTGTCTTCCTACTCATCAGCTGAGCACTTGACTCTGAGAAGAACGACATCTATTTCCATTTCACAAACAAAGGAACAGAGGCCAAGTAGCAGTGAAATAGCATGCCCACGTTAACAATGGGTGCTCAAATTGCTGGCGGATTGAAAATAATACAGAGCTGGATAGATAGTGTGAGTTAGCTTGAGGTTTCAAGTGAAGGTGCCCAGCATTCATTTATATATGAGCCTGGTATGTGATTTGTGTCTGTGACCCTGTAACTCAGTACTGTGGGTCAGAGACAGGTGGATTCCACTGGTGATTGGCCTATCAATCCATTAAAAACAGTGAACTCCAGGTTCAATGAGATGTTTATTTAAAAGGTAGTAAGGTAGAAAAGCAATTGAGGAAGACATCTTGGTCTTTGCAACCACCAACTCGGTAAGCATGTATGTAACACACTGTTTAAACATTCACTCAGGAAAGCACACATATAACATTTAACTACTCATACATGTAGGTAAGCACACATGGACCATGACATTTAAACTTTCAACATGAATCTATGTTAAGATATCAATAAAAGTATTTGTGTTTGGAAAGAACAACATAAAAACACAGATATCCTCCCGAATTCTGTTGAAATTATTCGTCTGCTCTGTAGACATTGTATTAGTTCCAAATGTTTGACTAAATTAGTTTTATTAGTATGTGAATATTGACTGTCGGCAATGTGCTGTTTCATTTTGCTAGGCTTCTGCAATGATTGGAATTATAAATTTCCCAATTTTTAAATTTTAGCATATTATCACCTTCCTCAGATCATGTCTATTTGAAGGATCTGTAAGTGGTTACGGCTGCAGTATTTTTGCATTTATCATGAAGTTGGATATTACATTAATGTATCATTGTGCTTGGAGGTTTTATCAGCTTGACAGAGTCTAGTATCATGTGGGAAGAGAATATCAGTGAGAGATGATCTAGATCAGGCTGGCCTGTGGAGGTGTGCCTTCATTATGTTAAACGAAGCAGGAATAGTTAGCTAGCATGGGTAGAAACATTCCCCAAGCAGGGAGCCCTGAAATGTATGGAGTGAAGAAGGTTAGCTGAACACAGACTTGCATGTTTTGATCCATTGTTCTCTACTCCTGACCATGGACAAAATATAGTCAGTTTCTCTGAAGCTTAACATTTTCATGGTGATAAACTCTGACATGGGACTGTGAGCTAAATAAATTCCTTTTTTTTTTTTTTTTTTTTTTTTTTTTTACGTTTCTTTTGTTGGAGCAATTTATTACAGCAACAGAAAAAGAAATTAAGACTAGGGTATATTCATTTAATGAGTGTGCTTACACAATTATATGAACCTTTGTAAAATACTTTTATAAAATAAACACAATATGAATACACTAATGCTAATACTCAGAAGACCCTAATGAAATGTATATATGTAACATAGAGCAAAAAGCATTATTTATATGGACCAGGAGAGCCAGAATATAGCCTGGTTTCTTACATTAAAAATGTGATTCCAGTGCTTAGACGATTTCATTTCCCTCTTGAGCCAGTGAATGTTTGAACAGGACGGATGGAAGAGATGAAAGGTTCTGAAATCTGCCAAAGTTTGTCAGTTGTTCTACATTTGAATTTCCCAAAGTAAAGAAGTCTAGGAGATGATGCAAAAAATATCATCTGCTGTCCTTTGTCCCCAGGGCAACTGCTCTGCTCTGTCACTGGTGAAATTATCCATCCTTCACTTTATTTGACTGGAACCTTGTGACTTTTCACATCAGTGGAGATATGGGATGTTATAATACTCCAGGTTCGGGCTGAGTGTGTGGGAATCACTGTGTGAAGAAACTGAGATAGCTCAGAAGTCATTGCGTACCTCTATTGCTGGCTATTCTGTGTCATAATGACTTCAGCACTTGCCAGGTTTTATGAATATAAAGTTAGCCAATTAATTTTGCATCTATTGCAAAGAAAAAGAATGGAGCTAAAATCTAAGGTTCTCAGTTATACAAAGAAGAGGAAGAAAAACTTTTCCACCCTTGATTCCTTTATGCATATTTCAAATAACCAAGTTGTGTTGTATTGTTAGCTGCTTTCACCTACTACAGATTTCATTTCTCTGTGTGCCTTAGAATATTGTTAAAAAAATAATAAGTCATTGACTAAATTACACACCTCTAGGTGCTACAAGAATGGTACAGAAACTCATTTAACATTTCATAACACTATATATAAGTATGTATGTGAATACACATACACACATACACAGTCGTACGCACTCATATACACATACACACATATACACAAATATATACATAAATAGCCATAAATAGAAGTCCAGTGTAAATTGATTCTAGGACCACTGAAAACACTAAAATTCACATATACTTAAGTCATTGCTATAAATTGGACTAGTATTTACCTATAGCTGTGTACTCCATTGCTACCTTTACTCTAACTGCAGACAATTAAAGTGCCTAGCACAATGTAAATACTATTGGATAGCTGTTATACTCTGTTGTTTGAGAAATACCAATAGAAGAGTCTATGTCTTCCTGTCATAATAATATGAACGTTGCCATTATTTTCAGTGGTGCGGTGGCACATCCAATGGAAAGCTGCCCATGTTTCAGTTAATAAACCCCTACCCAAGCTCATGAGTGCAACCCTAACTAAACTCTATGGTTTATCAAAAAATAATAAAAAACCAAAAAAATGCTCCAAAATGCAAAACCAGGAAGAAGACTTATTTAAAAGAGGAAGAGGGTTTTTGGGAGTAGGAGAAGTCGTATGAAGAACACAAGGAGTAGTAGTGAAGGGCTCTAATTCCTTACATGTAAGGAACTACCATTAAAGTACACACAGACACACAAACACACACACACACACACACACACACGCACGCACACTAAGAAAAGTAGAAACAGACTTTGCACAAACACAGTAATTGGTTGATGGCTTTCACTGTCTGTGCTGAATCACGCAATAAAAAGCTCATAGATGTGGAACCTAATTATTTTATACCTTTCCCTACCTTAGAAAGGAAAGAGCGGGACTGTTGACGAAGCTGAGTGGGAATTTATGTGTATACCTTTGGATATGAGAAAAGCAAGGGCTCGCCCCTAAACCATACAGCTCAAAGCCTACTTATGCTGCTCACCAAAGTACACATTGTGTTTCTGACCTCTGTGGATTGTGAAAGGCACAAGGATGTGTACGGAGGAGGCAATAGAACTGCCCTAGGCTTTAGTCCTCTGGTTTGAATAGTAAGCCCTTCTTTACTGTCTAGCACCCTTCTTCAATCAGTGCTCCAAGAGGAAACCTAAGTTACTTTCCTGGACCCATTTCAAAATAAGCAAATAGAGCTAAGTAGTTAGAGATCTAAATACATGCTAATACTAACAACTTTGAATCAATTACCTATTGTATATCTACTTTCATACATATTGAACATTTTATATTTGGCAAAGGGATTTCAGATAAAAATCTTTCTGCATGCTAAGAAGTAAATCTTAAGTTTACTTTTCTCCTATGTTCTCTACAGCCATCCAGTTTAAAAATCTGGCACTCTAAGGACAGCCAATGCTAGGATTCTGTCTCAAAAACAAACAAATAAATCCAACTATACCTATAACTCGTGTGTGTGTGTGTGTGTGTGTGTGTGTGTGTGTGTGTGTGTGTGTGTGTGCAGACACATGCATGTGCAATAGAACAAGAGAAAGAGTCATCTGGTCAATAAAATTGAACTTTTAGAATCAGATTCAAATACTTGGTTAATATATACTCTTTTGCTTGATGAAAATAGAAATTTTACCTAAATTTGTATTATTTAAAATATCTAGCTTCTTAACTGATAATCAACTTGGTCTTTGTTTTTTTATTAGTTTTCCACATTTATATATCATATTTAAACTATGAGGATACCTAAAGGTTTTGTATTTCATATAACTGTAAGTGATTAATAGACATTTGCATGCAGAAAAAAAGTTCTTGAGTAGCAATATAAGGACTGTCTGAGTTCCAGGTAGCAAATATTCATGTTGTAAAAGAGGACTACAGTTTAATCAGACATTTGTCATTTTAAGGGAGACAACCCGTGGGCAGGCTAAACCAACTCTGAAGATATTAAGATAGCTAAATTATACATGGATTATCATAGAAATATTTAAATTACTCTTAATACATAGTAGATGTTAATGGTTTCTCCTCTGGATTTGAATCGTATTAACAGGCAATTGAGATGGATGACTCTTTAATTGTGAGTTGATGGAGAGGCAGATGATCTATGGAAAATACTGGAGGTGCCTGGGGTCATATATTTCCATATCAGAGAACAAACAAGTCATGGAAATGCTACACAGTGGTAGAAGAATGTTGTAAAATTTACATCAGTGGGAGATAAATGAAGTTTGTGATCTGTTCAGAACTTGGAGATTATTTGTGGGACATTAACTATTAACAAAGGTATTACACATGACCCCTAGAACTGTGCAAAGATAGTTGTATCATTTTGGTACTGACATAAAAAGGGAGAGATTATGGCATGTATCAGCAGTGACAGGTCTATAGTGATCATATTTATAGCCAGCAAAAAACTTGAGCCACAAACTCCGATGCTTTTTTTTATTACTGTTCTACTATGAATCACCTAAATAACAGATTAATCCAGAATCAATTGGTGCAACACTAATTCTTTTAAATAACTATGAAATAAATGTGCGTTATGAATTGTAGGCCACTTTTCAAAGCAGGAACAATACTGACACTCGTTGGAATGGCTTCAGTGGCAACTAATTGAAGGATTCAGCTGTCAAAATAAGGTGTGTGTGTGTGTGTGTGTGTGTGTGTGTGTGTGTGTGATTATTTACATAATTTTTCTGTGGGTACAGATGTGTATTTGTGGAGGCCAGAGGGTAAATTCCAGTATCTTAATCAACCACTCTTAATCTTACTATTTTTAAGGCAAGGTCTCTCACTGAACTTGCCTTTTACTGATTAATCTAGATAGAGAGGTCAGTGATGTCCAGAGATCAGCTGTCTTAAATCCCACCAGAGCTTGTAGGAAAAGCATGCACCACCATGCACAGATTTTTACATGGATGCTGGATTAAACCAGTTACTTATTCTTATAATACGAACACTTTATTGACTGGTCCATATCTCAGTATCTCCATAGAAACTTAAAGGGTTTATCTTATTCTATTTTTCACCATAAAAAGCAAGGAAGTGGTTGTACAATCAGGAAAGGTGTTGTATGCAAGTTGTACAGGGTAAGAAAATCACACTATGACCAAATTTTCCATTTGCACCAGAGGCCAGACACCTTTTCTGGGAGCTGTAGGTGTTTAGAAATGGCATCAAATGGTGTGATGGTAGAGATATTGTTGCACCCAAACTACCAAAGAAAGAACAAATTCTGCAGTTAGTTCTCTGGCCACTCTGCACATGGCAGGCACACATGCATGCCAAATTCAAAAAATAAATTAATATATGAAAATAAATTAAACAAAGTATAGTAAGAAATGCAGGGAACATAATACAATACAGCAGTTCATAAAAGGACAGCACCTATTCATGCAGTGTGCCTGTTATTACCCACTGGAGAGGTAAGTGATTATAAATGCTTTCTTTTCAGTCTTTCACTTTTGAACAGAATGCTTTGTTCTACACACATGTACAAACTACTGTGTAATTTCTTGAAATTACAGCTTGGTCTGTTTTGTAAAGGTTGATGTAAAAATACTCTTGACAGTTTCTAACCTAATATGCTACATGAACTCTTTTGTTCTTTCATAGACCGTAAGGCAAAGGATAATTTAAAAACCACTGGGAGAAAACTCAACTGACTTTGGAGGGGATATGTGATGCTAATATTTATGACCAAGATAAGCTGCTGTACTGGAGTTACGGTCAGAACCTGGACCCTGATCACCTCCTAACAAGTCAAGCTTGGCCACTTCACCTAAAATGTCTAATTAATGTCGTACTTAATAGTATATGGGAAGAAAAGGGAGAGAGAGAGAGAGAGAGAGAGAGAGAGAGAGAGAGAGAGAGAGAGAGAGAGAGAGAGAGAGAACAAAAGAGACGTATTAACTGTGGCCATATTGACATAAAGAACAAAGAGTTTTAGATACCACCAAGTCTGGCTTCAGGGTCAACCAAGCATAAAGTATGTTACCTATAGGGCTAGACATATGCAGTTTTGGTCAAGGTGTACTCCCACCTCTCACCAGTGTCTCAGCTATTCTCTACTGGGTTATGATCTGGTGATTGTTAGAAGCATTTTAAATGTCTTTCAGAAATACAGAATTCTTTTTTGGCTAGTTCCAGGCTTCAGACTATTCCATCTTCCACCATGATGTCCCTTGAAAAATTCCAGTTTCTTAGAGCAGAGGGAGTTCCTTCTTTTGAGGGAGAAGTTCAAGTGTCTGTGTAAGGTTTCTTTGCTCTTGTCTAAGATGCTTTCATTATGGTGTAGGTTTTGAATTGAGCGAGAACATGTCATACTGAAGAACTACATTCTTTCGCTGATGCTTCTAGTATTGTGGCTATGGGACCCACCTCTTGAGCTCTATTGTGGATATATATATATATATCACAATGTGAGACTTTTCCTGCAGAGCTGTGTCTTTTGTCAACTTAAATTTCTAGGCAAGTGAACATTTTCATCTGATTCTTATTTAGGTCACTTATGTTAATAGTGTTGTTTCTCAAACTTGATTCTGGTGATAAGATGGACCAGATAAATCAAAGAGCCTGCTAGATGCCAGGAAGTCCTCCTTTCATGGCAACAAGAAGAACCTTGTATGCACCCATGTATGATATGTTGTTGACATATGGTAATAAGTTTTGTTTTGTTTCTAAGAGATATACCTACTGTCACTCCTTTATACACTCAAAACTTGAACAAAGAACAGAAAGCTTGTCCTATATTTCAATGGGTTTGAGAAGGTCTATTTAGTCATTTGGGAAAGCAAGGGAGGCATGGCCTTCTGCAGCATCCTTTACTACTGATTCTGACAAACACAGGTGTCTTCCCAACTCATCCATTTCTTCAATCCATCCTACTTGCCTGCTTTTGTAGGGTCTGTTGCTTGGATAATCTCTGGTGACACTTGCTTTATTGCATAGTTACACTCAGCTAATCTTGATTTGAGGAGCATTCACAGAACACACAAAACTACTATGAATGAAAGAAAAAATACAGACATAGAGGGTAGCTATGGTTCTGCTTCATTTTGCCCTTCAAAATAGTAATATTGTATTAATTTCACACCTTTATTTGTTAGTGTATTTCCCTAAGAGTCCTGAGACAATGAGGTGGATCAGCAAATAACATCTAGGCCAATGAGTTTAGGTCCATGGTGGGAAGAGACAATCAATTCTCACTAGTTATCTTCAAGCTTCCACGTGCATGGTGTTGTGAGTACACACACACACACACACACACACACACACACACACACAAATGATCAACTTTGTCAGTCACGTAGAAATCATCTGGGAATAGTTAGCCACAATAAAGAACTGATTAACTGGATTGACCCCTGGGCACAATTGTGGAAGATTGTTTCAGTTCAGTTAACTGATGTGTGAAGATCCTGCCTACTATGGATGCCTCTATTATCAAGGCAGGAGGTCCTGAACTATGCTAAGAGTGGAGAAACTAAGCAGAGTAGTCTCTGTCTGTTCTTGGATATGAAGTAATCATCTGATCCTGCCTCCACTTATCCATAAAGATAGAGTACGACCTGGAATTATAAACTGGCATAAGCTTCTTTCTCCCATCAGTTACTTTTTCCAGGGTATTTTATCAAAACAACAGAAATAAAACTAGAGCTTATGTAAATACACTAAGAATATATCTTTAAAAAACAACTCTTCCGCTCTTAAGCAGGTGACAAAGAACCATTCCGTCCTCTTCCTGCTTCCTCACTGAGAAGCAGCAATGGCATCTCCCTTGGTCTCAGTTTCTTTCTGTCCTGCTCTCAGCATTCCATCTGCAGAACTCCTCACTCTTGCTGTTATTGTTCCACTACTGCCTGCCTCTGGTTCTAGCTTGTGACTTGGGCCATGTCTAGGCTTATATCTCGGTCTTTCCATATTGTCTACCACAGTGCCAGCCTGTGTTGTTTCCATGAATAAAGTAATCAAACTGTTTTTTTTACTAGCAAGTATAACACATACACTCTTGTTGGTTAATTTTATAAAATCTAAGGAATCTAAGGACTGTCTGCGTTTCCAAATGCACATGGGAGACTCGCTAGACCAAGATACAGCAGAAAAAAAGATAGGAGGGAGCCTGGTGTTTGTGGTGTCTGCATTCTCAGGGGTTGGTCAGTCAATACAAATTCAAATATTCACATATTCAGTTTTAGATAATGTTAGGCAAGTAAGTACTGTGAAAAAAAATCATAACAAGGCAGAGAGAGAATGAAAGTGGCAAAAAAAAGACCTTTCATGAAGTAATTAATGTAATTTTATCATTATAATGATTAGCGTTACCACTAATGTATCAAATTTTCATTAGGAAACTATGTGTCCTGACTCACCCTCCTAATACTGATGATGAACTATGGGAAGTCTCTGTTTACCTCATCTGACCTGATCTATCTCAGACTAACAGTAGGAAGTGTGAGATCTTCCAGTCAGATAATATCTGTCTAAAAAAGAGTTTCTACTGCATTTTTTAAGAGTTTTCCTTATTTGTGGGTTCATGCTGTGGCTTGGCACATGGTCTCTGTAAATTGTTATGTTATGCAGCACTCTTATAATAAGCTTTAATTCTGCAATTTTTTATTCAGTGTTTTTGGCTATGGTTGACTGAGTTATCTTTGTAGGTAAAACCGTGGTGACAAAAAATGTCTGTCTAGATAATCAGTTTTTTAATACAGTAAAAATGCAGCTGAGTCCATTGAGAGGCCCATTAAGCTCTATGTCCTATTTGCTCTTTAGACAGTAATCATCCTCCCTATTTCTACCTCTTTAAAGATGTTTATTTATGCATTTCCCTTTGACTGTTACATATGTAATAATTGTTAAAGAGGAATTGTAATCAAGCAACATGAATGGGATCAAATCCAAAGAACTTTCAGGTCTGTGTGATCTGGCTGGAATGTCATACCTTTCCTTCTTCTGGCTAGAATACAGACATGCTCTTAGTGAATACCTTTAATCCATAACAATTAAGGTAAAGATAGTTTGTAGAAGGAGGCAGCCATTTTTGGAAGTGATATGCAATTGAGGTGCAGACAAAGTGACCAATAGAAGAAAATTTGACAGACTGAGTCACAGATTATGTATGTTCAACGTTCGTAAGAACAGACAGGAAAGAGAGTATACTTAAGAGAAATACAGAGGATTTCTTTCTCAGTTCTTCACTTTGCTTCTTAAGATATGATCTCTTCAAATTTTGAAACCCATAGCTTGCTGATTGATTTGGAGTGGCTGACCTTCTGAGTCTTCTGGCCTCTGCCTTGCCAGTGCTGGCACTACAAATGTATAGCACCAATTCTGGCAGTTTTATCTGGATGGAAGGGAATGGACTAAGGCCATTATGCTTGTGCAGCAAGAACTTGAAAAGCTGAGCCATGTCCACCTCCCAGAACCTCTTTCTCCGAACTAACAGCAGAAGTAACCATCAGTCAATCTTTCTCTATCTTTTCCCTGTCTACTTTCCACCGTGGTTTGTCCTCACTGAGCCCTTCCTTTACTATCAGGTTCATCTCTGTGAGCTTCTGGGATGTTTTGAGGTAAGCAGCTCTTTGTCCTGAGGGTTAGTTTGCATACTGAAGGATATTTACTATCCTTAATCTGCATCCAGTACCTCCTCTTTAATAACAAAGAAAAACAACAATAACATTGATTATGAGGATGATTATAATAATAGTCAATGTCTCCAGATATTAGGATATTGGCAACCTCTAGGGGGCAAGTCTCTAGGGGCAAAATCAGCTCTGGCTGCAAACTGCTGCCTGGTAGCACCCTTCTGTCTTCGAAGCTGTTGTGCTTTCTCTACTTGAAGTGTTCTGTTCCCTGTCCTGTGTTTTCCCACATATACAACAATCCCACTTCTTTCCTCTAGTTTTGATTCCACTTAGCTGGTATTAAACCTTCTGTCCTGAGGCTTTAGTAAACCCCAAAGCCCATCTCATATCTTCTAATTCTGGACTCTTTCCGGGATTCTTTCCTACTGGGTAATTGCCATTTACTGAGATCACTGGTAATTATTATAAAGTCTGTGCCTTTTGATCTGCACTAGGTTATAAATTATTTGCAAAGAGAGATCACGTCTTAGTTACATTTCCTTCTTCGTGGAGCACCTAAGAAAATCATTAAGTAGTGGCATTTCATTGTGTTGCTGTGGCAAATACCATGACCAAAAGCAATTTAGGAGAGTAAAGGTTTTGTTTCAGCTTGCAAGTTACAGTCCATCACTGAGGGAAGGCAGGGCAGGAATTCAAGCAGTAACCGTGGAGGCTGTTTTCTCTGCCTGCTTGTTCTCTGGCTCTATTTCGGGCTTGCTTGGACTCATGTTTACCTAGTCCCTTATGTAGTCCAAGACTACTCACCTAGCAAATGGAACTACTCAAAAATTCTCACCTTTTCTGTGTCAATTAACAATCAAGATAATTCCTCACATACATGCCTGTGGCACAACCTATTGACAATTACTCAATGGAAACTCCATTCTTTCAGAGGCTTCTCAGCTGTGTCAATTCGTCTACAGGAACATGGGACAATATAGCATAAAGGATCTTATTGACCCCATCTACAGTCAAAAGTGTTAGATAAAATACATGGCATAGTGTTCATCACAGTTAATGGTTTTGGAAAAGTCTATTTTTACCTTCTCATTCTGGAATTCAAGTGTACTGACAGCCATGAAAATTCTATCACTGAAATCAAGCTCCCATGGTTACTGTTACTGAAGGAACATTTCAATCCAGCATGATTTAGAGTTTGGACTTGAAATACTTTAATGTCTGATCTTCCACTTCAGCGAGGATTCTCCAACTTAATCATGAGGAGTTTGTGCAAAAGACAGCTGCATTACCACTGAAGACCTTGCAACTTGATTGTCTTTTGGTAACAAAGTTCTTTGAAGGAAATTGGTGGGAAAAAATATCTGTGTAAGTTATGAAACATGTCTTTTTTACTAGAGGCTGACAGCTGGGCTTTCGTCTTGAAGGGAAGGTTAGCAAATTAATAGGAAAACCTGAACAGTCGATACTTTATCTGTCCAAAATGCAACTTGTTATTCAGAGTGTATCATATTGTTCAATGAGTTCAGTACCTGTGTGGCATTCAGGTAATTATGAAATGTTGAAGAACCAAATCCAAAGCCCTTCTAATGACATCAGAGACGTGTATGTCAGCCATAGCTCTCTGACACCACTGGGTGCTGGCAGCCCCTGTTCCCTCCTGTGTCCACAGGGCTCATGATGGATGGCTGTCCTATTCTTATTAGCACATTTAACAGGCTGCTTTGGGATTTCTCAAACAAGGGGGCTCCCACTCTCTCCAAAGTCAACTCCTTTAGATAACAAAGCTAAGTATCTGCATTTCCAAAATAACAATGCTGCATATACTACCTAGGTATATGAACTTTACCCAAGCTCACAAGATACCATCATGGAGACATGTGGAGGGGAAGGGGAAATGGGAGTAGGAGTGGGGGATAACATTTGAAATGTAAACACAGAGAGTATCTAATAAAATAAATAAATAAAATTAAAGTTGAAAAAATAAAGAATTCAGCCTTAAATTCCACAGCATTCAAATAAATTTACCCTAGCCTCTCGTAATTCTGCTGGAATACATCTTTATGCTATTCCTTGTAAGTTCATAGTTTTGTCCCATATTAATTTCCTTTGGTGGCTTTATGTCAGCCCTTTCCCATTTTTAAGACATATCGTCTATACTCAGTTCTCTGCCTTGACTCAAGGAGGGCTCCAGGAACCAGGCATGTAGATGTGACCTGCCTCTTCAGGGCAGGAACTGGGACAACCTTATGATCGCTTGAGACTGGGGGGTTAAAGAGAGAGTCAGCCTTTGCTAATCACAGTAGCAACATAAACACTGGGTGATAGACAGCCAGGATCTATTAGATCTTGTTTGAAGGCAGAGGACATGGAGACAAACATAAAGCAGAAATAGAAAGAATGACTCTTTTCCAGAACGTTCTGCTGTTCTGTTTTACTTCCTTTGGGAGCCCTGGCTGTTTCTTGCCATGTTTCATGCTGTCATGCACATAGTAACCATGATCCTTTTAAAGCTCTTCTGCTGCATAAAAATGCTTCAGTCATCAAACAGCTTTGCAGAGAAGGAGGGCACTTTATTTTCCTAATGAGAAAGTTGAAGTTCAAAGGTATTCTCACTTCCTTTAGAGTGCTGCATCCGGCACTTCACAAGAGATGGGATTCCAGCTCCTGCTCAAACCCTGTGTCTGAAATTGGTCATGTGTTTGTGGTCGCCAATGCATGGTTTGTTTGAGATGTTTCAGAGTAAATGTGTTTGACATAGTTCTGGGCCCTTATGGTGCTGCTCCTGGTGGTGGTGGTAGTAGTGGTGGTGGTGGTGTTGCTGCTTCTGAGGTCAGGGTTGTCTCATTGCTGAGGTCATATTTTCCTATGCTCAGGGGAAAATGTTCTCTGTACCTTCCATAAAAGCTCAGAGCTATGGCTGTTTACTTATAATGATTCCTACAGCTTAACATTTTCAATTGTTTTCAGCCCTGAAGTACTTTTACTCAGTTCATTAAAGTTTAAACACCTGTCTTGCTTAGGCACCTCCCAACACAGGCTGCTCAGAACTGGCCCCTCCCTTACTGGTTTCAATAGGGTAAGGGTATTTGGTGCCTGTTCTTTATCTTCAGGACAACCTGCCATGAAATGTCACATGACTTAATCCCAGGATCAGACCTCTGCTTCTCTCAAACTTCTCTCATGGCCTTCCCATTCTTGCTGTCTGTCCATCAGTCCACACTGTCATTTTCACAGTCTCTGGCACCATTATGAGATCCTCCCACTTCACCTCTGGATCTCTGGGAATGCAGTTTTCACAGTCTCACACAAAAACTTAAGTCTTGACTTTCTGCTCTCTCCTTGACCCACAGGCTCAGGTCTGATTCCCAGGTTCTTCTCTGGTTTCCCACTTCTTGCATCATAATTCAATGTCTGTCTCTCATGTTAAAGTATTAACTCAGTTGCCATGATCCTGGTCTTGTCATTCTTACATGCTCTAAGCCCAGCCCAGATAGTGAGAGGGAGCAAGGAAAATGACTTGACGGCTTGGAGAGATGCTTAGTCAGTAAAGTGCTTCTCACAGAAACATGAGGGACTGTCTTAATCCTTAGAACCCACATTAAAAAGAAAGGAAAGAAGGAAGGAAGGAAAGGAGGAAGGAAGGAAGGAAGGATGAAAGAAAGAAAGAAAGAAAGAAAATGATCAGAGAGTATGCTTATAATCTTTTAACATGGGGGGGGGGGCGCAAGAGAAACTCTGGGGCCCACTGGATAGCTAATCTAGCCAATCAGTGACTTCTAGTTTTAATGAGGAGAGAAACATAAAATACTTGATGCGACCTCTACACATATATGTTGACCCAGTGGCACTTACACACATACACACACACACACACACACACACACACACACACACACACACACACACACGGGGTGGGGTGGGGAGGGAGGGAGGGAGAGGGAGGAAGGGAGAGGGAGAGAGGAAGGGGGTAGGGAGAGGGAGAGGGAGAGAGCCAGAGAGAGAGAGAGAGAGAGAGAGAGAGAGAGAGAGAGAGAGAGAGAGAGAGAGAGAGAGAGAGACTCACACAAACACACACATAAAACTTAGATAACTAAAGTAGGCAAATCTTTAGAGACTCAGTACCAGATGCCTAAGATATCATCTTGTTAAAAATCAAAATTTCAACATTGTTTCTGAGTCTGAATTACTTGGTGACCTACTAGCATATTCATCTGGGGGTCTTCCACATTCTGGGGTGGTAGCCTAAGACTGTGGACTTCTGGCTGTCAAGTGTGCCCTAAAGATTCCTGCTGAGGCATACCCTTTCTCTGAAGATTTGTACTTCACCAAAGTCATGAATGGAACTTAAATATCAGTGATAGAGTGAAACTTGAGGCCTCTATGGCCACCTCTCTTGACAGATACAAGGAAGTCACATTTTACATTAAGTTTCCTTGGCTTTTTATTCTGCCCTGAGTACAGGCCTACTTTGGATAATATTTTACATAATGAGATTTCTCTCCATCTAAATAATCTCTACATTGAAGATTCCCTTTCAAACTGTGGGTAACCCTTATGCTTCTGGCTTTCAGCTTTTTAAAAAAATTGAACAACTTTATTTTAAAAAACAAAGATAAATGTACAGATTTTAAGCATTTTTGCATAAAAATATACGAATACATTTTTGTCAGTACTTGATTTTTTTTAAAGGTTTGATAGTATGGATTAAAATCTTACTAGTTACAATGAGCATAAAGTACATGTAAAACAAGATGTAACCCGGAATTAGTCAAAGTTTGCTTGGTATATAAAAATTAAGCATGATGGTTTTTCAATTTTTTTTTTTTTTTTTTTTTTTTTTTTTTTTTTTTGGCCTTTGTTGTTCTTGAACTTCTTATAGTTTGTGAGCTGTTGCTGGGATATTCAGAGCTTTCTGGGGTTAGTATTTAATTTTCAGTGACTGCATATTATGTCTGTTCTTTTGTGACTGGGTTACCTCACTCAGGATGATATTCTCTAGATACATCCATTTTCTTAAGAATTTCATAAAGTCATTGTTTCTGATAGCTGAGTAGTACTCCATTGTGTAAATATACCACAATTTTTGTATTCATTCATCTACTGAAGAACATATGGGTTCTTTCCAGCTCTGATTATTATAAATAGGGCTGCTATGAACATTGTGGTACATGTGTCTATGTTGTATATTGGAGCATTTCCGGGGTATATGCCCAGAAGTGGAATAATTGGGTCTTCAGGTAGTACTATGTCCAATTTTCTGAGGAATCACCAGACTGATTTCCAGAGTGGTTGTACCAGTTTACAACCCCACCAACAGTGGAGAAGTGTCCCTCCTTCTCCGCATCCTCCCCAGCATCTGCTGTCATCTGAATTTTTGATCTTAGCCATTCTAGTTGGTGTGAGGTGGAATCTCAGGGTTGTTTTGATTTGCATTTCCCTGATGGCTAAAGATTTGGAGCACTTCCTTAGATGCTTCTCAGCCATTCGATATTTCTCAATTGAGAACTTTTTGTTTAGCTCTGTACCCCATTTTTTTAAATATGGTTGTTTGATTCTCTGGTGTCTAACTTCTTGAGTTCTTTGTATACATTGGATATTAGGCCTCTATCAGATGTGGGGTTGGTAAAGAACTTTTCCCAATCTGTTGGCTGCTGTTTTGTTTTCTTGATAGTGTTCTTAGCCTTACAGAAACTTTGCAATCTCATTAAGTCCCATTTGCCGATATTTGATCTTAGAGCACGAGCCATTGGTGTTCTGTTCAGGAAAATTTCTCCTGTGCCTGTGTTCTAAGGTTTTACTTTCTCTTCTAATAGTTTCAGTGTACCTGGTTCAATGTGGAGATCTTTGATCCACTTGCACTTAAGCTTTGTACAAGGAGATAAGAAAGGGTCTATTTTCATTCTTCTGCAGGCTGAGTGTTAGTTGGACCAACACCATTTGTTGAAGAGGCTGTCTTTTTTTCCATTGAATGTTTATAGCTCCTTTGTCAAAAGTCATGTTACCATATATGTGAGGGCTCATTTCTGGATCTTATATTCTTACCCTATTCCCCAAACATCTACTACTCCCATCATTCCCATCAAAAGTATACCTCAGATTCTTTTTAGTACCAGAATAGGAACACATAGAAATTCAGGATTAGAATAGAAATTCGAGCTCTTCCTTGTAGCACAGAAATGAGAGGTGAATTCAGCCCTGCCTACCTTACATATGACTCTGACTGTTTCTACCCTGTGCTCTCACAGTCAGGGAGAGCTATGTGTTAGACACGGAGGTGTGATCTTCAGGCAGAAATTAAATTCCACCTTCACAAGAACTCTTGCAGGTAGATAGTCATTTCAGAGATGAGAAAATTGGGGGGTTGTCATATAGGAAGGTCACATGTGAAGATTCCTCGTCAGTTAGTGTGACCTCTCACTGTGTGTGACTGCCTTCTTGTGGCTTTCACTACTGTGCCCTTTTATTACAGAAGAGGCTTAATGAATGATAATAATACATAAAAGTGTTCAGGGATATGTAAAAATCTGAGGGGCCTTTTGGCAAGTAGCTGCAACTTTGCTCTTAGTTAGGAATGATGAAACATCTGTTCTTACCATATGAGTAAAGGAGACACACTCAGCTCTGATTAGGCACTTGCTCTCATGTCCCTGAAGTTGTAAGGCTGCCCTAGAAAGCTCAGAGCTGGCCTAGGAGAGGCAGAATAGAGGTACTTCCTCATTCTGTCTGTTGTCTGAGTCTCATGGGCTTCCCTGAGGTTTATTTCATTAAGAAAATAATATGTGTGGGTAGGAGTCATTCTCTGGGAGTGTTATCTGGTATATTGAGTGTGTCTAGACATGGTAATGCACCTTAATGTATTACTGCAGCTTGGATTTGACCACAGTTCTATAGGTGAACTCATTAAATAGGAAACCACTGGTATTTCAATTTAGCCTCTGGATTAATCAAGCACACAATGTAAATACTCTCCCAAATGCTCCTAAATATTGAGATTAATATGAAAGACCATGAAAGCTTATAATTCTTCACCCCAAGTCATAGAGTTTAGACCCTTTATAAGCTGCAGTTACTCTACATATTTACAAAGGTAACACAGTGAATTTCTGTTACAGAGCACCTAGGCATGCTATAATTAGTTATGCTGATACTTTCACTCAATAGTATAAGAATATTTATGCTAAGTGTGAAACTCAATGGCATGTGGTTGCTGAACTAGGATCAGTAAGATGTGTGTGTGTCTGTGTGTGTATGCACATGCATGCATATTATGGTATACATGTGTGTATATACTTATATGTATTTGTATGTATAATATATATAATATATACTGTAAAGTATATTACAATAAACTATATATTTATATAGTATATGTACTTTATAATACACGCACACACACACACACACATACACACACATACACACACACACATTTTCTGTTACTGTGGGTAAAAAACCATGCAGTTACTTTTCTTAACTAGAAAACAAGCAACAACAACAAAATTGGGAGTAATTTGAGATAAGATTAAATAGAAAGAGCAGCCTCTGGGAGGAGATTGGAAGCAAGGCAAATAGCCCTGGAGACAATCAGACAGAGCAGCTGTTGTTCACAGGAGCCAGGAAGAGAGCAAGGCATATGGTTTATGGGAAGCAGGTGAGAGCTTGTAGTGAGTGTCTGATGACCTTGTTTTCAGACAGTCATCTTCTTGGTGACATTAGTCCAATATTAGGGGCAAATATGAACTTGTTAAACAGCTTGTGAAGGTGTTGATCTCAGGCCTTCCTGTGGACTGTCATTTGAGCAGGCTTCCTTAGTACCTCAGGCCTCTTTCACCTTTCTCTGGGCTGTAAAAAGTTGTGCCACACCCCATAAAATCCTTACATGGCTTCTTAAATTTGGCTTTAAAACAGTTGCACAAAGCCACTTTTGAACTTGTAAAGAGCACCTCAATAATCTCAAAATCTCTTCTTCTCTCAGTTCTGAGAAGTTGGGTTCACAGTTAATGCTGTGACTCAGCTTGCACTATTACATTCTCAGATGTCCGGACAGGGCAAAAGCTTTTACTAGCATCTGTCAGGCCTCAGAAATGATGCTCTGTGTCTTATGTCCAGTTTCAGTGTATTCAGTGGCAAAGCCTTCCTTTTATGGGTCAGATCTCTGATTTTTCTCTCTACCTTCAGACATAGAGGACTGTGGCTGAAAGTGAGTCTTTACTTCTCATTTTTAAACCTACATCATATATCCTAGGTATAAAGAAATTTCAGACTATCTATGTCTTATTTTAGAATATTATTAAATTTAAAAATAACAGAAATAAAATGTTAAGCTTATTAAGAATTTTTTAACAAATTGAAACCTCTGTCAACACCCTCATAGGATGGTGTTAATATGCTTTTCCCCAATTATTGAATCAAAAGATCAGAATGTGTACTTGCTTCTTATTGTACTTCAATGTAAGAATAAAGCAAATTATGGCATCAGAATGATGCTCCAGCTGTTGTAATGAAACTACAAAGACCACAGCTGGTTAAAGTGAAAGAAATCTCTTGAAGTACTGAAGTCCAGAGGAAGAGCAGAGACCACCTGTGAGGGCATGCACATCTGTACGTCAGATTACTCCTGAAAACCTAGGAACTCACAGCACATATTTCATTCAGTCTCAGAGGGATGCTGTTATCACACAAAATACAGCTTCTGGAGCAAGCTATTGTACACTTGTTAGATCAGGTCACAGAGTTGCAGAAGGTTTGATTTACACTATTCCGGATACCTGTGGAACACGATTCCAAACCAAAAGAAAAATTACTTTAGGGATCAATTATTTTTAAAAGTACATTTTTATGTGAGAAATTATTCTTTAGAACATTGAGCATTATTTGGTAAGTAATCATTAAAAGTTAAATAATAACAAAAAGCATGCCATCGTTCCTGTGTGCTGGAATCTATTCCCAGTATTTTCTATCTGTACAACTATCCTTGGAGAATTTCAGCCATTTCCTCTAAGTGTTTATAAAACTGAATTCAGATTCTTTCTTCCATACATTTACTATATTTTCCTCTTTCCAATTTCTGGGGATTATTGTAGACTCACCTATCTGACGATTCACAGGGTCTAAGCTATAACTTTCTGTGTATCTGTCCTCATTACAGTAAACCTTGGACTATTTGAATCATTTGCTTTGAAAAAAAGTTCTTAAATGCCTCCTTTTCACAGTTGTAAAGCATGGATCACTTTTGGTGTCCTTTCCAGAAACACAGGCTTTTCCCCTCCTACCACCTAGCACTCACATCTCCTCCCATTTCAAAGAGTGCTCCCAGCTCCCTGGTCCATTCCTTACAAGCCTCTGCTAAGAGATACTCTATATTTTTTTTTGCAATAAAAATTGATATCTTTGGTTCTCACCATCATTCATCTGAAAACTCTTATTTATGTCTCCAGTTTCAGCACAATGCTTGGTACTCAATGTGTACTTGACCAAATGAAAAGGGAGTCCCACATAGTCTCCCACTAAACAGTCCTTCTGTGGTTTTGAGTTACCGTTAGAATAGCTTCTAGGCCCTGCTTGACAAAGGAAACAGTGCACCTGCCCCTGACAGTGCTTCTGGAAGGCTGCTGAGGAATTTCGAACGCTCCGTGGACTTCCACCTTTGATCATGACATTTTCTCTGTCTAAAGCACATCACCTCATATCACCATGTCCACACTTCCTGCTTTTGACCTGACTTAATAAACTTTCATAAACCTGCCATCATGTTGTGTCTTTGAAAAGCCTTAACCATTTTGTATGGTTTTTGTTTTTAACCTGATATTTCTCTGTCATCATATTGTGAGAGTCTTTTAAATTTATTTACTAGACCATTACAATATAGGCCTAGCTATATATATATTAGCTATCTAACATCTATCTATCTAATATAGTTCATTAACTGGCAGCCATATAGAATCTCTTTAAATGTTATTTGGTTAAATGATTATGCCCCAAAATAAGACTATTTTAGGGTCTTGAGTCAAAGTTTTGATGATAAAAGACAAGGTTTGGATACTGACTCTGATAGCTCCAGCTGGGTGACCTTAGTCTCGCTGTTTAACAGCTTTGATATAGAGTTTACACTGTCTACAAACAGATGGGATAATTCCTGCCTGAGGTTTGTGAGGATTAAAGTGTGGATCACAAAGAAGTCTGGTGTAGCCCTGGGCTCACACAGCTGTATAGTGAATGGCAACTGTTTTTATCACGTGTGTAGAAATTCAGGTCCCAGTACGAAACATGTACAGTTGGGTTCAAGTTTCAAACTGTGATGAGAGGAGATGATACATGTGCACTTGGCATTGTGGGATAACAGAAGCAAAGGTTCATGGGTAACACTTATGCTGTCCAGCTTGAGCAAAGCAATATTGTATACCCCAGAGACAGGGACTCTGACAAACTGAGGGACGGAGACTTCTTTTCATGCACACACTCTGCTTTCAAAGTCATCTATTCTTATTTTCTCATAATCTGGTTCTATTCTTGTGCATTTGCAGGAACACAGCTCACCCCTTCTCTCCAGAAGCAGCACCATATTGTTTGGGATATCTTGTTACTTGCTCAGACGCTAATCACAGCAGTTGCCAAGAACATCAGCAACCTCAGCACCCAGCTGTCCTTTCCCCATAGCTCCTAAGCCTCCCCACCTGCCTTCAATGACCCCTCCACATGGCAGGAAGCCAGGCATGTGGAGGAGCCCTGAGCACCAGTTTCCCCTGTCTCTCTGGTGTCTGCCTTGTCTTCTGATTTCATTTGTCAAGTTGTCAAAGAGAGAGCCCCCAGCCTGGGTCTTCACAGGAATGATTGCTTCATCACACATCATATTACATGGCACCACTCATGCAGACGGGAAAACATGGATTTCCGAAATAATTCACCTTTGTCTTAGACATGTCTCTTTTCTTTTCTTGTTTAGGAGGAAATGCGTGTCTTTCCAAGAGACGGCCTCATGTTAGATGTCTGAGTTGCAGTCTAGAGAGAACAATGCATTTCTATAAACAGTTAGTCACAACTGGTTGGTCCTTTATTACCTTTTTTGAAATAGAATAGAGATGTGTGATTTTGAAGGAAGTGGGCTTTCTTGAAGTAGCTTTGTAGAATCATTTTCATAATGATTCAAATATAGCTGTATTTTTAGACTTTTGGGTAAAGACATATAGCTGACTGTCCAGAGATTTGTTCACCAGACTCAGGTGGGTACTGATGCTTGCGATGTGGTTGGTATCACTAAGGTGTAAAGAGTTTTATTTTTTATTGAAATTTAATCACATTAAGTTTAAAAACTTGCCTTTTATTCATCAATTAGATAACGTTCTTCTATCAGACAAAGTTGGCTAAACCATTCCTACTACTGGTGTTTCAGATGCTTGATGCTGTACCTAGATTTTTTTAGGTTGGTTCTTCAGATTAGAACTTGTAAGGCTTTCTTTACCCACTGAAGCATCTTCCGACTTAGTAGATTTGCGATATATCAGTTACCGTTCATATCAATATTCTGTTCCTGTTTATTGATGAGTGACATTTTATATTGTGGTTATACTACATTTTGTTAACTACTCACTTGCTCAAAATATCTGTTTTTCCTTTTTAAGTTTGTGGATATTCTAGATAAAACTATAGTGATCTGGCATGGAACTTATTGTGGAAACACAGGCTCTAATTGGCATAAATATCCAAGAATGAAATTACTGAATCATGCAGTGGCTGGAATTTCAGTTCTAAAAGATACCATTTTTTTTTCTGAATGATTACTCACCATGTTCTATTCTCATTGCTAATGCATGAATAAACAAATTTTCTGTTTATTCTCCAACATTTAGTTCATAGTTCACACGTATACACACACATGTATGTATATGTGTGTGTATATATATATATATATATATATATATATATATATATATATATATACCTTCACAAATTGAGAAGCTAGACTTGGTGGGAAATTTCCAGAAATTAACAACTATTAGATGTAGCTACCATTGCTAGACTTGAACAACAGAATATCAAAAGGTTCCTTCAGAAGTCATTGTTGAGAACTGGTGTGGTATTGGGTCAATCGGTAAGGGACTGGACTGTAGAAGTCCTGGTTGCCTTACAGGATCTGACAATGGTGTATACTCTGTGATCAGTAATGCCTTCATTGGATGAGATCCTCTTGAGCAGGGTGCTTGTGAAGCATTATCCCCTGTGGTACAGCGCAGGGTTGAGAGGCAGAAAGTAGGATCTACAAGGATTATCTCATTAGCCAACAGGTTAAATCAGAACATAAAGGGCTGTAAGGAGCTCAGAGCTTACAAGAACAGGAGCATTTTTGACTAGTCCATCTTCCTTTTCATGCAGTCTCTTTCAGTAGCTGCACTATTTGATTCTTTAGGGAAAATGGAGAGTCAGGATAGAGTTCAGCAAATGCCCTGCAAACCAGCGTCTGCCTTCAGAAGTAGCTAACTATCTTGTCAGTAACTTATGAGGAAGACCTGAGGGGCTGTGCTCTTGATGGAAACTTAGCTGGCAGCCCACAGCCAGAGGAAGTGTGACATGTCATCTCCTGGCTACAAGCCACCAATATGATAGAAAGTTGGGAGATAAAAGAGTCAAATATAACTAATGGACAAGACATTACTGTTTTCTGTTAGGTACCCTTGCTTCATTTTCAAAATTAAACAAATCTACAATAACAACAACATAAACTTAAATACTGGGATTTATGTATCCCAGGCTAGTCCTGAACTCATTATGTAGCTGACAATAATCTTGAACTGATCCTTTAGGCTCCTCCGTTCAGGAGCTAGAAATCACAGACTTGTGCTGCCACATGTAATTCTGTGTGGGGTACGGCCCCCAGGGCTTTGATAAAAAAGTCCTGCCCCAACTAAGTTCTATTTCCCATCTTCAACCTTACTTTAACCCATCCGTAAGTTTCTAGATCTGAAAGGGATGTGTCAAGGAAAGGGGCATTTATCTCATAGTATTATCCTTTGAAGTGACAGTCATTTATGACATTTTTTGACTTTATGCTTATTGAATCCCACACAAAGTCTTCTAGACTCTTTTAATGTTCCCATCTGTATTAAGAGAAAAAAATACTCTCTTGTTCTTGCTTATTGTAAAGTTGTGAAGTTTCAGTCTATGGTTTCTTTCCAGTGGTGGTCCAGTATAGCATGGCTGGAAGCAAAAGACAAAGAACAGAAGACATGAAGGTCCCACTGCCTCTGGGACCTGTGTGGTACTTGTACCCAGTTCTAGATTATAGACATAGTTGGCACTTAGACACTATTCTTAGTCTAGGAGAGGGCAAGGCAGATTCAAAAGTATGAGAGTTTCCAGAAGGGCTCAGGAAAGTATACTGAATGTAGCATTGTATAGTGTTTGCCTGTCAGCCAGGGGCCTCTTGTGATAATCTCTGGATCTAGCTCATCTGGGATGATCTTGTACCTCACCACTGATTAACTGGAGCATGTTGCAGAAGCTTACAGACTAAAGATGGCTGCAGCCTTTTAGGTCTCCTCTGTTGTATGTGGGTTCTTTGGCTTCCAGGTCAGTTGCTATGGTAGAGGTCACATGGTTGCCACATGATGACTTAACTGGTAACATTTAAGGGAAATGGTATCTCAGATCTTTAAGGGAAAAGGTATCTCTTAGGACACTCTAGAGATGTATTCTTTCGGGGGTTTCTAATTATAGTCTAATGTGTTGGGATAGTTGATAAAATTGAATTTCCATCTGACTTGGTTAAATGTCCCCTCAATGAGGATCTGGATGACCTCAGGAACCAAGGATGTAACTTTCAATGGCCTTATACCACCACAGAAAGTATATGTTTATGACAAACTGCTTCAAATGTAGATTTCAAAAATAAGGTTATACCTTAATGAATTTTATGATTAATAGATAGAACACAATACATGGTATCTATAATGCAGTATGTTGAGGGAACCTCTAGTTTGTCATTATAAAATTCTGGTTTCTTTCCATACCACTAACATGATATGTCAACTTCGAGAGTGAGGCACGTCAGACAACTCTTTGCAGAGGTTTCAGATTTTTTTCTTATTATGTAGTTTTAGTGGATACATCAGACATACATTGAAAAAAAATATCATGTTTTTTAAAACAGACAACACAAGGCAGGATTTAATTTCCCATTGATTAAAGCTCCTTATTTTGTGGATTAACTAATATCTGCTAAAGTTAAATTATGCAATTTAGGCATTTCTTGTGAATAGACACTCCAAAAGTTAGTAGCTTAAAACAAACAAAAAATAAAACAACCCTTTTCATTACTATACAAGGATCTATGTGTCAACTAGATTATTCTGCTACTTTCTTTTCTAGCTGACCCCAATCCCTTTCTATCCTATGGAGTCCACAGTCTTGAACTTGTGCTAGTGTGTTTACTTATTTTTACCAATAATGTAGTTGGAATGACTTCTGGCTTTAGAAGAAGTTTCATGAAGCCTAGGATCGCTAGCATTTTTAGATATATTGCTTGAATGCTTGTTTCTGCTACTAGGAGATACTCTAGAGAGGTGTGTTTCCAAACTAAGGTGAGGTTCTATGTGAAGAAAATATGTCAAAATACTTTCTCCCACATTGATGAAATAGGGTGTGAAAGAACTCAGTCTTTCCCTCTAGTCAGATGAGTGTCTTTTGCGAGTTGGTTGATCCCTAGGTAGATTTAAGTATTCATTTATCTCTGTTCCATGTGACCTTCCACACTTCAGAAGACTACCCTAGGCCAGTGACTGAGTCTTTAGAAAGTCCTAAAGAAGAAGTTATTAGATCTCTTGAAACTTCTTCATGGGGCCAATAGTCACTCCCAGTACATTATTGGCTAAAATAAGTAAACATGCTAGCTTGACTTCAAGGCTGCAGATGTGGACTCCACAAGGTGAGGGGATCACTATGAAGTTCTGCTTTAAAGGATGCAGACAGAAGAGGTTTAGACATTGAAACTCTTTTTCTTTGGCAAATCACCTATGACAGATGACAAATAATCAGGAAAAGGGGGTAAAGTAATTTCTGATCCTGGTGCTGATTGGTTTCAAAATGCTGTGAACTTTGGGTACTTTCATTCTAAGTACTTTTAAAACGACAATGCTTTCCTTTTCTATTATTAATATATCTGTATTTTTATAGATAGGTTTGCTTCTAATGACAATTGACTAATAACCCTTTCTTTTCTCATTTTACATCGAAGAGTTTCCTTAGGAGCCAATTTACTAACACTTGTCATGGATGTTTCTAAAGTAGTGATGCTAGATCCCTGACACTAAGAGCTCTTGTATTTTCAGAGGTGTTTTTGTTGCTTGGATGCTTGTTTTGATACTAGGAGGTACACTAGAGAGGTGTGTTTCCAAACTAAGGTGAGGTTCTACGTAAGGAAAACATTTCAACATGTCAAGATACTGTTTTCTTCTGTGTAGATAAAAGATTCTTACATGCATTACAGCAGGGGACACACAGGCTGAGTTGCCTTCCTCCCTCCTGCACTGGGCATGTGCTTGTGTGTGCGCTCTTCTTCCTCAAGCCCAAGCATGGCATGTCTAAGGCTCAAATAAGTAGAATAAGTGAAGAGCCTCTTTTGTGATGTGTCCCTTGTGTTCACTGTGATCTGTAAAAGGCAGCCCAGGCTCCTTGCTTTGGAGATATGTTATAGGGGTTAGTTTATGTTACACAAGGACTTGGATACTCCCAGATGAAGGGCAAGTCGTAACTATAATGTTTTATTGTTATAATACCATAAAAACCTTTGGGGGACCTATAGCTTACATATTTTCCTTTAAATTAACTCATAAATCATGTCTAAAAATATATCAAATTCTAAAGCAATAGCTTTGACCTTAGAATTGCTGTAACAGGAAGCTGGTGATGGACTGCCAGCTACCTCAGCAGCACTCCCAAGTACATGAAAGGAAAAACCACTTAAAACAAATGAGTAGGTGTTCAAGTGGAGTTGATTGGCTGATTTTAAGCTTCTCACAGGCAATACAAACATTTTGAAGACAGTATCATGGGTAATGCAATCTTTAGTTATATTCACCAGTTCACATGAAATACTCACCCTTTCTTTCATGTGTTCTATAGAAGCTATCTTAAAGTTTCTTTGAAATGCAGTCCGTTTTCCTCAGACTTTCTACTTCATGGCCATATATAAATATCCCCAAAGTTGATGAAAGCATATCAACACATATGATCATTCTTTTGCATCTCTGTTGAATGGCACTAGCATGGCATTTGCAGATTCTCCTTATAAACAACCACTTTTCTTCTTCAGTCACACTATCATCCTTATGAGGATTTTTCTGGAGAAGTAGTTGGTGCGTTATCGCTGCTGTTGTTGCCAAAGAGCAATGATTCACTTGTGTATACTTGAGAAAATATTATGACTCCTGAATGTGACTTCCAGAAACATAAAAAGACATACCTGTCACAAGTAGGCTTCTGTTTAAAATAGCTTTTTCAAATACCTCCTTTGCTGTATGTGCCAGGAAAAGTACATTATTCTGAAGGTATTACACTGCAATGCTATGCGCATTTTTTTTTATTTTAGAGCAATTTAGACAAAGTAGAGATTATTATTATAGTAACATACATGAAGTATCTGCTTCCTAGATGCAAGGGCAATTTTGAATATTTTCCAGATAACACTGGGGCACAGGTGGAAAGGAACAACTCTTGGCTCCAGTTCTTTTGGGCAATTCTCATGTTGGCGAAGATGAACTATCTCTTTCTTCTTGTATCACATTATGTTGGGAAGACCAAAATGATTTGGTATAATTTTTTTTAACTATTTTATTTGCAATGTATGACCGCTTCTTCCCAGTGTTCCCCTGCTGGACAGACAGTGCTGTTATAATAAGCTGTTTACCTTGCCATACCCACTCAGCAACCATATAGGTTTTGTGCATTGGTTGGCATGGAAACTTCATATCTTCTTATGTTAGCAGCGCTTTTTTGGATAATTATTTCAAGCACAAATCTAGGCAACTTGAAAGCAAAGATGAAAACTTATTATATGGCTATATTTGTGGTTTTTTATTTTCAACATAGCAATTGCTTAATTTTGAAATAAGAATATATATGTGGATTCTTTAAATGGTACCATGTACATTATTTAACGCTGAGCTGAATCTTTTCACTAAGTGAATAGATTTCAATTTAGAGTGTATTATCCATATATACACATTTGTGCATATATGCAATGAAATAAGTATAAATGGACATCATATGTTTTTATGCCCAAACCAAACCTATATTGAAGTGTTATATGGAAATATAAAATCATGTTCATAAATACACACACAAACACAGAGAGATATGTTGCATTTTGTAAGAGCATACTTTTATTAAAAAAAAGAGATCATTATGAATTGAATCACTGTTTCCATGTAAATGCTTTTTTATTTCGTTTCAAATCTTTCAAAACCCTAAGTCTAAGAAAGAATCTCAACCTACTTCTTATGGGTCTTAACCTGGAGGCATAATCAGTTTTTTGAGCCTCTTTTCTTTTTCTCTCATTGTCTTTGAAGATGGTGTGTGTGTGTGTGTGTGTGTGTGTGTGTGTGTGTGTGTGTGTGTGTGTGTGTGTGTGTTTCTGGCTAAGGTTCTTTCTGCACTAACAAATTTTATCTGGAGAATTGTTTTCTCACATGTGTGACAAGGTGGTATAAACATTCAGGATTATATTAGCTGCATATTTTATTAAAAGAAGGAATGAAAGTCATCCAGAGGACATTAAAATACACATAGGGAGGGTGGTGAATAAGTGAAAATTGTTGAGATGATATCAATTTATGAGAAGAGTAATCTCAACTTATTTATTCATGAGTTATGATTTCTATCCTATTAAATGTGGAGGTCAATTGAGCTACTATTATTATTTTAACATATTATATGGGATAAACTCTATCTAACTCATTATTGTTCACTTCACTTTTTATAACATAACTAAGATGTATATATAGTTATCACTTAACAGTGTAAAGGGCTATCTGTTCCTTAATATGCCCCTTCGCAAGAACATTTCGTGCCTTTTTTAGTTCCAAGTAGCTTGAAAGTAAAACATTTGCTAATTGTACCATAAAAAAGTATAAGTTTCTTATTTAAACCTGCTTATTCAGAATGACCAGAGAGAAGGAGTTCAATGCTTAAGGGTCATATCTAGGCCATTAAGATGGAAAATAATCATGTGTCTGTCCTGGACTAAAGGTCTTTACCTCCTATAGGGGATAACTTGATGGTGGTGACCTTGGCTCATTCAGAAAACTGCTACCAATGTCTCAGTCATGGACCAGTGATGCTCAACCTGGCCTGTTTCCAAAGACCTGTAATATTTCAGACAAGTTGGAACTACCGGGCTATTTAATTTGTCTTAAATTTGTTGAGAAGTTGAATTAGCTTTAGTATGCACTTCTGTGGGAAATGTGAGCTTAATCCTTTTAAGCATGAGGGTAGTCAGGGCACATTTAATGGAAGAGAGAGGCCCCCACTGAGAAAGGCGATGGAGGCAGGACTCGCCTCCACAGCTGCGGCTTGTGCATTCACCCCATCTCTCCTGAGGAGCTGCAACAAGTTACAGCCTGTTAATACTGCTGTGAGATTTGCAAAGTCTAGTTTGCTTTTCTGTAGAATATAAAACTTGACATTCAGCTATGACACAGGGTCACCCAGCTGGGAAGTGCGGGGCTGCCGTTCATATCTGGGCTGTCTTATTCAGGGGGATAGAGGCATTTTTGGGAGGAGGCAATAAGGGCAATAAGTGTACATCGTTTAAATTTGAGTAGTATTAAGATATATGGAGGAAAATGCTTCTGAAAACTTGATTATTGGAAGGTTAATAAACGTGGAAGATGACGAGGGTGGTCGCTTGTCATTGAGTCTGTGAGCCTGAGTGTGAGCCTCAGCAGCCATGAGGTGGAAGGCGAGAACCAACCTACGCCTGGAAGTTCTCATTTGATTCCACATAGAAGCCCTGGCACATGTAGTTACATCATATACATTGGCACAAGATATTGACATTCATTTTTTTCCTCATCCAATACATTCCAACTACTGTTTCCCCTACCTCCCCTTCCTCCCAGTCTCTCTTCTCCTCTTCCCAAGATATGCTCCTCGATTTCTTTCAGAAAAAGAAAGCCTCTCAGGGATATCTACTAAACAAGGCATAACAAGATGCAATTAGACTAGGGACAAACCCCTCATAACATGGTTGGGAAAGGCAACCCTGCAGGAGCAAAATAGTTCCAAGTTTATTTGAAAGAGTCACAGAAACCCCCCATTCCACTGTTATAAGTCTCATGAAAACCCTAAGCTAGAAGCATCACATCTATGAAGAGGACATAACTCAAACCCATGCAGGCTCTGTGAACCCATGTGAGCCTTACCTAGTTGATTCTGTAGGCCTTGTTCTTATGGTGCCCTTGACCTCTCTAACTACTCTAATCTTTTCTACCCCACATTTGCTGGTTCTCTGAAATCCAAAGGGACCCAATGGAGATCTCCAATTTGACCTCTCTCCACCTATTGTTTGACTGTGAGTCTCTGCATTTCTTTCCATCAGTTGCTGGATGAAGCCTCTCTGATGACAACTGAGCCAGGCTCCAATCTATGAGTACAGAGAAATATCATTAGGAATCATTCCATTGACTTTTTCCCTTTCAGTTTTTATTTACTATAATACTAAATTAAAGTCAGTTGGTTTTACTCTTCTATAAACTACACATTTAAAGAATAAGAAACATCAATCTTGGGTTTGAACTCTTGCTTCAGTGTCCTGAGTTGCCTCCTCATGGATTTTTGGCAGAAGGTGTAAGACTCCCAACTTCCAGGCATTTTTGTCTGGAATAAATTGCTCTTCCATGGATACTTGAAAATGTGTGGCAACAAGTTTCATGTCATTTTATAAGGTTGACGACTAAACATGTTCATTATTCAAAGTAATGAAGTGGCTGTACACTGTGAAACAACTCTGTGTGTACCCAGAGATTGTGGAGGGCTGTAACTGTCAACAAAGGATGGTCCATCTATGAGCCAATGCCTTGAAATCCAGGATGCTGAAAAACAAGGTACAGGGAACATTCATTACAACACAAAGGATTTGGTCCAAAATGTGAAACTACCAAATGTGAGAACTATTTATGCAGATCAAGAATCAAGAACCTGATAATGGGGCTAAGGAGATGGCTTGGATTCTGTGAGCACACACTGCTTTCAGAGGACTTGAATTGGGTTCTCACACCCATATAGGTCCATAATTCGTGCTCCAGGGAATCCTACCCTCTCTTCTTACCTCCACATGTATCTGCATGAGTGTGGTAAAGACAGAACTCTGGAAGCACCCGTACCTACTGATAGATTTAAAATGTCTATCGGAAAGGAAGAGACTGGTAATAGAAAATCCCTCTCACCTGACCCTGGCACTCCTTCAGAGTTCATGTGTACCAGGCACTGAAGAAAGCTTCACCATCTCCAACACTGTCAGCTCAGAGGATGAAAAGCTAGAAAGTTTCCTTTCTTTTCTTTTTTTTCCTTTTTTCTTTTTTTTTTTTCTGAAGAACCTGTTAAGCCTATTTTCTGACAAAAGAAGAAAAAAGGAGACTTAAATGTCAATTGTCACTTCAGAAGGAATCTCCTTTTATTTCCATTTCAAGTCCCTTTCCTTCCTAGTGCTTCAGTCTGCGAGTGGCTTATGCTTGAACTTCGCCTTAAGTTTCCAGGGGGAGAAGGTCAAGGAAGCCTCATCGCATACAAAAGCATAACACAAATCTCTTTGTGTTGATAATCCCACCCTCTTCCTTGGGGTCTTACATGCTTTAAATGCCCTGATGCTCCTCACTTGCTGTTTCCTAAGGAGAGAAACGCAGCATGCAGCACTTTGGGGAAGTCGCGGGGGGGATTGCAGAATGTGGTGAAAAACGATTTCCAGGTGATGCGGTGATGCTGTTCCAATTTCCAGAAGACTCCAGGACACATTCAGACTCCAGAGGACATGGTTCTCTGGCAGACAAGATAAGAAGACACCCTCTCTGCTTGGGCCCTCAGGAAAGCGCTGTGCTCTAAAGGCAAAGGGCATGTGGTCAGGAAGCAGTGTGGGCCCATGTAAAGTGTCACAGTGAGTAGAGGTACCATTTGAGGACAACTAATGGGAGGCATGCCTGGCTTGGTTCCCCAGACACTAGCAGACAGTCTGGAGGCTAGACAAGTTCTAGTGTAACCAGGAAGACTGTAGATCGTGACGGTGGTTACCGATTTGGTATCAAGGTGTGTTACTGTCAAGTCCACAATGGCTGAAAATGGCAACAACACGCTATAGGTCAGAGAAGTGAGTGTTAACATGTGTGAGAACTAAGGATGTTTGATCTTCTGGCAGTGTCTTAGCCAGTAGCTCAGAGCTTTACAGGTTGATCCCTCTGCCTGGCAAGCTTCTCTTATAGAACCTTTGCAGCACTTACATAGCATTTTCCTGTGCCCACTCTCTTGCTAGTCTGTGGTACATGGGCTTGGCTTGGGCACGAACATGTTGGTGAGAACCTGGGCAGCTGCGTACAAAGCCGACCCGAAGATGGCACATGCTTCTCCCTGTCAGCCTTGTAAGTTTTGGCTATTTCTGGTACCGGTGGGTGCTTGGGTTGGGTTGCAGAGCAGAGAGCAGATGGACAGAAGAAAGTGAGGAGAATGAGGTAGGCACAGGACTGCTCAGAGCTATGTGATCTGGGGAAGCCGTTTGTTCTTCCAGAGCTTCCACATTCAGTAGTCAGCAAGGGGGAACGTGGGAAAAGCATGCCAAGTACCTCTCAGCGTCTCTAGCTTTGGACACTGTCAACGCTGGGAATTACTGAGGTCACTCAGGATATACAGGCAAATTCTGCCATTGTTGTTGATATTAGAGTGACAGATTTTGGTAATGAAAGCAACAGTCATCACCCCATCACCCACAGGTCTTGCAGGACACTGAGCAAGATGATCCCTCTGTAAGTCGGTCAGTTCCATCTGGACCCGTATCAGAGCCGCACTCCCACCGCTAGGGCCCACCCAACCTCACAGGGCATCCTAAGGCAGCCACTTGGACCACAGTGCTGCATGCCTGGAGCTGGAAATTTTGTTTTCAAAATCACCAAAACTCAATGGCAAAACCTAGATTGCACAAACCCAATATACACAGTTCGAATGCAGTGTGTTGATTCCCTTCTCTCCTTAGCATTGGATTTCTGCAACACTTTGCTTCAAGTATTTGAAAGAAAATGGACTTAAAACATTGGAGGCTAGTCTATGAGCCACAGTGACTCATGTGGCCCATTCTTTGTATTGTGTCTCTATCTTCTCAATGCCCAGTTGGGCAAGGCAGACATCGATTTTCTGGTGTGGTTTAAACCTGCTGTTGGGCCTCTGATTCTTCCCTGATGCCCACTTGGATCAGGCTCCCTGACCTCAGACAGAATGCTCCCATCTGTCTCCATCTCCCTTACAGTGGAGTACAAGTTTGGATGCTCCTTGAGTGATAGCTCTCTGCCTTTCCTTCTCTTAACTGCTAGGACAAAGAAGTCGTTCAGTGGAGACACCGTCTGTGGTACCCCAGAGCTGCTCCTCTGCGATGGCTATGAGGACTGAGCCATGTTTTACAAATGCGCTCCAATGAAAAAGCAGTCATGAGCTGGCTGTGGGCAACTCACCCAGACCAGTCTACCTCTCACTTCAGGCTTCTCTTCCCATCCGTCAACAGTCCACATAGCACAGATGTTTATTTCTGGGATCCAGTAGTTTGAGCACCTACCATTTATGTGGTCGGCAGGAAAGAAGTAGAAAGATGATTGCAGACTCTGTCTGTCTTGAGCAAAGCAAGCTGAAACCTCAAGTAACCCTTACTGTAGGTTAGAAAGTGTGAGCTTCAATTACTCCAAATTGTATGGGCCTGATAATGTGTTTCATCAGGATACAAATTATGAGGTGCTCAGACTAACTCTCTGAGATCTCAGGGGGAACTGGAAGTTCTCATTAGGCGTATTACAGTAAGTTGGCACCCAGGGAGTAGTATGTTATAGTCAACATTAAATTTACATATTGAAACCTTGAAGGGAGTATTGATTTTTGGAGTACTATCACAGAGTGCTGCTCACTCTTAAATGACAATGGATATAAATTAATCTTTGAAAGATGGTTTGGAAATATCTTTCTGTGGCTCATCATTTTTCATGTGGTCTCTATGTGAATGAAGAAACCAAAAAAATTTTTCTAACATTAGATATTAGTAGTCTTTTGCTTGTATTCAGAACCACATCAATTTAAGTAAGGGAGTTAATTATCCATTTTATAGAAAGAAATAGAAGCAGAACAGGGTTCCTTGATATTGTTGGTGATAGAATGGAAACAGGGTGGTGAAAAAGGAAACCTTGTATCACTAAGATGGTATACATAAAAATAGTGACTGAGATAAAGAAATATGCTGAAAAGTTATCAGTTTTAAATAGTAAGATATACACAAATAAGATATGAAACCTACGTTTTATATTTAAGTGTATAAAACCATAAAAATATACATCTCTACATTCTGTAATATAATAATTAAATATTACATATTATATTATATGTAATAGAAGAAATATACCATAAAATGAAAGTATTTAAATCATATCTTACATACAAAACATCTGGTTAAAATGTATGAATGTTTTTGTATAATATTGCTATTATACTGATATTACTATGATAAGGGATGCATATATATTTCTCAGTTGATATGGTTTGCATGCACAAAGCCTTAGCCTCGACCCAGCCCTGCATCCACCAGGTGTGGTGGTGTATATGTACCTGTGATCCCTGCATTTCAGAGATAGAACAGAAAGAATGGGAGGAAATGACTTGCAAACTCATCAACAGTTACATAATAAACTGAATATACTTAGGACATCTGATCTTCAGTTTATGTAAGCGTGTGTGTGTGTGTGTGTGTGTGTGTGTGTGTGTGTGTGCGCGTGCGCGCATGTGCACACGCGCACAAGCGCATGCACACAGGCTTATAGTGACAGACTATATATGTAAGCCAATTATGTTTGTCTCATGGTCTTTCAGAAGAAGGTCATATTCCTGCAGTGCTCCTGGCATGGTACACAGGGTCAATAACATCTGGTTCTAATATTGGAATCAGTTATTACCTTGCTATAATTCATTGAAGTGGGGTCAGTAAAGTACATCTTGTCTCTCCTAAGGTGAAACCCTAACATGGCATGTGCTCTGTCTGCAATGGCACAGAGTATCTGAAACAAAGGATGGATGCCACATGCAGGACCATTTTATTAGTCACCACGTGACCAGAGAATCCAGTGATTACTCTCAATCAGTTTGTGTTGTTATTATGCTAAGCCTCGCCCCTCTGGGCTAGCAGCTGTGTATCCTGCTCAAGTGTGCCTTGTGTTTGTGACATCTTCCCTCAGTAGACACTGGTGGGCCTCACATTTTTGTTATGATGGTTCACCGTTTGTGAGTTTGTATCCAGCAGAAGATCTGAAGTTGGAATGTCACTTCTATTTGTGGGACATGGTCCCTTATAGTGAAATTATTTTAAAATGTTTTTATGTTACAAAATTGAGGTTAAACAATTTTAGAATAGCAAACTATTTCCTCAAATAACAGAAGAAAAATGTGCAAATTATGGTTTTATTTGTTTGATTGTGAGCCCTGCACACAGAACTCAAAATAGGGAGAATCAAATGTTCATTAAAGGTTTTAAAGATGGACTAGGAATGTAGCTGACAGTAAATACATGCATGGAGGTCTAAGTACCAGTCCTTAACCCCTACAGAAGTGCTGGGCACTGGAATACATTCCGGAAACCCCAGAACTGGGGGTCATAGATGGTAGATCCATGAAGATTGTTGGATAAGCAGCAGAGCTGATTTCATGAGCTGCAGGTTCAGTGGCAGACTCTATCTCTAAAACAAAGGATACAGAGCAATAAAAATGACAGTGGACACTGATCTCAGCCTTCCGTATGGACAAAAGTGAAAGGTAGTAACAGCTTTACAAACGAGTATGTACACACCCACACTGACCAGTTTATATGTCAATACCACAGACAGACACATACACACACACACACACACACAGAGAGAGAGAGAGAGAGAGAGAGAGAGAGAGAGAGAGAGAGAGAGAGAGAGAGAGAGAGAGAGAGAAGACAGGCACACAGAGATGAATAGACAGATAAGACAGACAAACAGACAAGACAGAGAGACAGACACATGAATAAGAATAAAAATAAATCTTTAAAAAATACAATATTTTAAATCTCATTTCACCAGACTTGTCTCCTCTGAAGTTTATCTAAAAACAGGTCTCACTTCATACTGACTCCTGGGAATATATATGTTTTTATACTGAACATATCTTCTTATGGCCCGAACTGGATTAGGTAATTAACCTCAGGAAAGGCAAGGGACAGCAGAGTCCTCCCTGTGGCTGGAGATGATGCAGTTTTGTATTTTCTTTCCAACCTTAAGTTTATCAGGTGAAATGCTACCCTCCAGTAAGTACTATTTTCATTATGTAAATGTAAAGCACCCCTGTCACACATATGACATTTCTTCAATTCACTTTCTTTAGCCCTTGAATTCCCACAAAGCACTCTGGGAAATTCCAATCATGCAGAGACTAAAACGAATTGATACAGGCTGCAAGCCACTGCCGTGTGCCTACCCATCTGGGAAAGGGTAATTAGGATGGATTTCCCCAGTGCTCTATTGAGCAGAACTCACATGCCCTCTGGACCTGTCAGCCCTTGGGTAGAAAGAGGACACATCTATTCTTATTTCTCAAATCCCCCTTCATCATTATATGCCTTTGTGATTACTGCAGTGAGTATTCACTATTGTTTGAAAAAACACGTACACAAAGTAAATGATTTCCTTTGTTTCTCCCTAACGTAGCTTAATTATGGATCTTAAACCATTTCTATAGCCGAGTCCTGGTATTTTATAGCATATGAATCTGTCTTGTCTATCAGTTTATGGGTCAGCCAGTCATCATGAGGGGTGGAGTGTAACTACAACTGGGTACTTCTGGTTGCTTTACATATTGGTAAATCATTTGACCTAGAAAATGCCCAGAGACCTTAGATTGCTCTCTTTGGCATCTCAGATATGTTTCCATTGCTCTAGGAAGCAGAAGGGTAGTACCAAGGCTTTTATTGAAAAAAAGAATTGTATCACCTTCTCTGTGTGAATGTTTGTATTTCCAGAAACAAAATGTACCTTGACACAATGTTCCTTTGGTCTCCAAGCCACCTGATGAAGGGCTTTGACTCAGGTTCCTCTTTTAGTAATAAATAACAAGACTGGAAAATCCCCAATAGGGTGTGACTGTGATAACATGAGTGCTGAATGCTCATGGCACCTGTACCGACCCCACATTCTGACAAGTTTGTCCCTGAAGAATGTGTTTCCTTAGGTTAGCCCCTGAAGATGGGGTCTCCTCTCCAAGAGGACAGTAGTTGTTCACATTAACCTCTTTTCTTCTTTTGATTTTTAAAATTTTTTATTAGATATTCTCTGTATTTACATCTTAAAGGTTATCCCCTTTCCCCTACTTCCACATCCTCCCCTGCTCCTTTGCTTCAATGAAGGTGCTCTGTCGTCCAACCATTCTCTCCCACCTCAGCGCCTGAACCTCTTCAGAGCTCATCTTCCACACTCATCTCTCCTTAGACACTTTCCTAGTATACTGTAATCTGGCTTTATAATTTTATTCATTATATTTTGTCCTTTCTATAAAATTTCTTGAGAATATATAAAGATGGTTAAGCCTCTTGAAATCTCAGTTGCTATGAGTCTGCTTTGCAAGAGTCAGATGCTCTCAACCAACCATTGGACTGAGAATTGGGTTCCCAATTGAGGAGTTAGGAAAATGATTCAAGGAGCTGAAGAGGTTTGCAATCTCACTTTAAGAACAACAATATCAACCAACCAAACCCTCCTCAGAACTTCTAGAGACTAAGCCACCTGCCAAAGAATACACATGAAGGGACCCATGGTTTCAGCTGCATATGTAGTACAGGATGACCTTATAAGGCATCAATGAGAAGAGAGGCCCTTGGCTCTGTGAAGGCTCAATATACCAGTGTAAGGGAATGCCAGGATGGGGAGATGGTAGGGAGTGGATGGTTAGGGAAACACTCTCATAGAGGCAGAGGAGGAGAAATGGGATAGGGGAATTCTATAGGGGAAACTGGGAAAGGGCATAACATTTGAAATGTAAGTAAAGAAAATATCCAATAAAAATAATTATAAAAAAGAGCATAGTTTCAGGTGTGTTGCCATGGTGGTCATTGTCACTAGCCCGTGACCAAAACAATCTCATCTCTTCATTGTTAATCTTAGAAACAATATATACTAATAACAGGCTTGTGTGAATAGACATGATCTGTGTCCTTGGAACAAAAAGACATTGCACTTGTTCTTATTGGATGAGTTTCCTGAGCCATTTTAATTAGATGTGTGCTCAAGCAAGAATGAAAAAAATAGACATTACATATACAATTGTAAATGACAGAAATATCATTGAGGGTTCTATAGAGAAAAATAATAGAGTGTAACCAATGACTTTCACTGATAGGGGTTGGTCAATCCAATCACAACCATACACATGCTGGAGAGGCTGAGAATCGGTAGCTGGTTCATTAATCAGTAAGCCTATATGCCTCTTCAGCCCCAGTCTATTACTGACAGCATGGAGAGGTCCCTGGGTAGAGCTAATCTCATGTCCAGATTGAAATGGTGTCAGTGATGGCAGAAGAGAAGTAGCTAGTGGGAAAGACTCAAAGCAAAATGTCAAGTTAGCTAGGCAAGCAGCACTGTCTTATCTCACCATGTTTTCATATCTGGGATGGTCTTAGTCTTTCAGCTAATGCTTTCTGGAGACACCCTCACATTTTACCTAAAGGCATGGATCTTAGGTGACTCAAGAACCAATTGAGTTAATTACATGCAATGGACAACCATCACCAGTATTTGAAACTTGGATTTGCCATCGGTCTATATTGGTCCCATAAATGTCACCCAGAGGGACACAGAAAGGCAACTGTATACAGGTTTTCTCTTTGGTAAACTCTACAATCCACTGCTATGGGAAGATCCCAGAAGTGACAATTCTTCTAACTCTATTGGATATTTTCTGCCTCTTACCTTGTTATCTTCAATAATCTATAATGCTGACTACTCATCAAGTAATGGATTAGTACTGTGAATGTTGTATGAACAAAACTATTGTATTTCTGATGAGTATTTAAGTCAGATGAATTGAGTAATAAACAATAACTTAAACAATTATCAATAGGCTGTCAGCTCTAAAAGTGTTGATGAATGTTTTCATGAAAGAATACAGTACAATTGGATGATAGTGGAGGTTTTCCCAAAGCAGTGACTCAAAAGGGTAAGAATGAGTCTACAGTGAAGTGTGCAGAATTTAGTTTAAGACAGAAGTAGGTGAGAGAGGTTGGCAACATTATGGGTTGATACTAAGTGCCACAAATAATTAAAAGTAAAAGAACAAATTATTGTTGATGAAAAAGGCACCTGGATGTCAAGTTAAGAATTTTGTTGTTTACCTCCAAGATACACATGTACAATAGTGACACCAAAGTTGTAGGAGCAACCAACCACCATTTGATTGGATTTAAGGCTCACTCCACAAGATGAAACCAATGCCCAACACTGGTTGGGTGGCCAAGAATCTGAGACTAGATATAAGATATAAGAAAAAACTAATTTCTATTGTTATACTAAAGGGATGTAGCAATAAAATGACCCCTAATGACATTCTGATATGCTTATAGCTCAGTGTCTTGGTAAACAATCATCAGAGAAGATTCCTTCTTCAGTAAAGGGGCACAAATATGAAGACGCTCAACTGATCAATGTGCAGAGACCTTGTATTACTCAATCCTAATGAAATGTCTCCATTGAATCTCTTCCCAGTGGGGGCTTAAAGAACTCTACAAAAGAAGAGGTAGAAAGATTATAAGAGCCAGTAGGATGGAGGACCCCATGCAAACAAGGTCTTCTGACCACAGTAGGACTAATGCACATATGAACTCACAGAGACACTAGAAGCATGCACAGGGACTGCACTGGTTTAAGCCAGATTGGGTTCCAGTACTGAGAAGGGAAGTGAACACAAGCTTCCATGATGACAGCTTGCAGGGGAAAATTAGCATCCTCTGTTTTCATCTCCCTGGGTATACAGACTATAATTAAGGGCATGCTCCATGCACAGCAGGAGATGACCAGCATAAAATAAATCAGTGATATTTTGGAGAATTTTTGTCTCACGATGTGTTGTCTGGGCTTTTTGTTCCTTATACGTCTTTATATTGTGATATATTAGGATTTCTAATTATGCATTTATGGGATTTTTATGTGAGAATGTCTATGTCTCTATGACTGTGCTTGTTTCTTGTACATTTTCTTTGTCCTATTTGAATTCTTGTATTTTTTTCCTATTCTGTTTTTATTTTTATTTTAGATTCCTATTAGTTTTCTAATGAGAGAGAAAGCAAGGATGTGGATTGGATTGGGGTGTGTAGGGTGGTGGGAGTATTCAGGAGAAGATGAGTGAGGGGAATAAAACCTCTTCAGAAAATACAATAAGGGGAAATGCATATTTTCAATAAAAAAGAACTTTGTTGTTCTTTCTTCTGAAACAACAAGAAGCTGTTAATAGTTTTTAGTGTGGAAATAAGATTTGAGTGATATTCCAATGATGTTACATATTTCCATCATTCATGAATGCATGGCTGCAGTAGGGAAGCGAGGGATATGCAACAGCAGAGCCAGGGAGTCCAAATAGGACAGTAGTCCATTCACCTGTGAGAGACAGAGCAATTACCATGTTTAAGGGGGTGATGATGATGTGGGTTGAAGATGTGTGGCCAGATTCCAAGAGCATGGAGGTAAGGCTTTTGAATTATATATTGGATACCAACTTTGCAAATCTTAACGACTTTTTCAGCATGCTCATTAGATTTTATGGAAAGCAAAAGTTTTTATCATTTACATGGGAAAATATAATGTGGTTTCATTGTGATAGTGATGTTTCTCAGATACTGTTATCAAATACATTAACTCTAGTTATTTTTCTAAACAAATTGAGGACCTCACCTAGTTATGCATTGCTGTTTGAAATGAAAATAATTGTCCTTTTAAAAATGAAATGGACTGAAAATTATGTTCAACAAATCTGTTTAGTTGTGTGTGTGTGTGTGTGTGTGTGTGTGTGTTATTGTTCTTCTCTTGTATCAGAGAGTACAAAGCAGAAATGCCTGCTATTAGAAAGAGCTATGCATTTGGAAGCAGATTTACTCCATGTCTACACATAATGGTTTTCATGGGGTCAGTAAGAGAATTAATTAGCTTCACTGTGCTTTTGAACAAAATGGCAGATCTATTTCTTGAGATGATTAATTAGAAATGAGGTATTCATATGCTATCCTACTTTTTATAATAATGCCTTTGTAGGGCAGGGTTACTTTCTGTTGAGCTCTAGGAGACATGGAATGAAGTCCTCTCTTACAAGCCTAATATTTGTTGATCCTCCCCTGTATAAATAGAAGTTTATTCTCATTCTCTTAAGCAGGAGCATGTTATAAAAATCAGCTTCCCATATATGTATTCCGGCTTGCCATGTGTGGTGTAAAGCAAATACATTTCAGCCCTGAATGAAGTCTAACCAATACCTAGATAGCCAGGAAATTAGGGGAGAAAATTCTGCATCAGCATTGTTCAAAGTCTAGCTCTTCTCTTTTTTTGGCATATTGTCTGTTTTTTGGCTGTCGTCTTTCTTCCTTAACCAATACAAACAGCTGAGTGAATAATTTTTTCTGCCTCACCAGCAAACCCATGGGGCTTGGCTGAAGCATTTCCTGTAAGTAAAGTCAGAGTTGAGTGGAGCCATATTTATGGCATGAGAACACCCCATAAATATCTCTTGACAGGTATCAGAGCCCAGTGACTTCTAAAACCATCTCCTGTGCCAAGCCACTGAACAGTGACAGAGTGAGCAGAGAGCTTTAGGACAGAGGAGAGAGGGTGCTTGTGGCCCCACATGGTAGTCCTTCTACCTCTCCTAAATATATCTTGCCTTGTGGTCTTTGTAACATCGCAATGGCTCAAAATGCATCACTTATAAGAATAGTTCAACTCTAGTTTAAATGTGAAAGTTTTATAACAAGATAAAGTTGTTTGTTTAGAACATTCTTTTATTTTAAGTATGTTCTTACCTAGAAAGGCAGAACTCTATTAATCTCATGTGCAAGGTACTGGAGAAATAGTAGGTAGGCAAAACTGCTATTGGTTTGATTCTTCAAGGGACACATACTTTCTTCCCACTGCCTGAGGGTTCCTAACAGTACTTCAGGCTGTGTTTCTCTGCACACAAAATCAGGATGGACTGCCATTCTTGTAAAAAGGTGTGAAGTGCCCTGGATCTATCTGTGTTCTGCTCCATGTTGGGGGTTAAGGGGATGATAATATCTTAGCAGCTTCTCACCTGGGCCATGTGAGTTCAATGTGCTTTGTAACTAGTTTATTCAGTACCTCTGCTGACTCCTCCCTTAAACAATGACTAGTCAGACAAGTGTTCTTCCTCTGCAGTTGTAGACTTGTAGTAGTGGAAGCCAGGACATCTTATAAAGATCACTGACCAGATGTATGAAAATGGAATTGTCTGTCTTTTACAAATAATTATGGGACTCTTCCTCCCAAGAGACATATGGGTAGCAAGGTCCCCTTTCCACATGTAGATTCTGGGGAGTCAGGTTTTAATTACCGTAAAAGACGCATATCTAGGATGCCACAAAGTACAGGAAATGCAAGAGTCATTTTTAGACTTTAGAATTTTTTTTTACAAAAGTAAGACTCAAATAAAACATACTAGTGAAAATTTTTAAAAGATGGCTTTCTGTCCATGTAGCATATATCTCTGTTCATAGCAATGAACAGATATATTTTTGTCTGTGCTTTTCTGCTCCTTTTAATGGATGCTGTATCCACTGGCAACTGATAATTTGTAATAAAAAGTGATAAATAACAGAGAGGTTTGCTTTTAAGTCAATGGCATCTGTTCATAGAGATAAAGTGGGTTTACAATGTACTATTAGTGTCAAACAAAACTGTCACAGAGAAAGAGCTGGGGATGGGAGCAGTGTTTGCACCCAGTTCTGTCAGGTATAAACATCCTATCCAGGCATCTCTCATGGATCACCATGAAGGACACTCAGAAACCTTGATCACACCCATCACATTAAATTGTGTTTGTTATCTCCTAATTTTTTGCTGCTAAGTAATTCTGGGGGGGGGATATCAATCTGATCAGGCATATCATACAGGGCATGATTGTGCTTTTTGAGAGATGGCTTTAATGTGAATACAGCATTTTTTGACTTGTAGAATGAGCAATTGTGTGTGTGGGGGGAGGGGAGATGTTGGCAACATGTATGTGCTGTAGCGTGAGTTCAACTTACAGAAATCCATTTCTCTTTACCCCCATGTGAGTCCCTGGAATGGAAGAAAGCACTGAGCTTGTCACTTGGGGTTAGTGGCCAGCTGCTCCACCCACTTAATTCTTATTTCCATATGTGCCTGCCTACATGACTTCTTTCTAGTTTTGAATCTGACACTTCCACTCTAATGAGACTAGGAAACAATATCAGGTCAGCCCTGTACACACAAATACATTTGGGCTAATAGCCTTCTCTTGAACAGATCACCAATAAATTTAATGCCAGATTTTCTAAAAGACAACTAATGTGTTGTTAATTCTATGTTTCTAGTCTCCGTGATACTACCTTCCACTAGGAAGACGCTGACTACTTGTTATAAGAGGATGAACACACTCTTTCTCAATCTTAGGTCTTAAGGAGTATTGGGGGTTTCTTCGATAATGTCCACTATATAGGAGCTTCATTACTTTAGTTTTTCTATTACTGACATTGGAGCTTCTTTTTCAGAAAGGAAAGTTCTTCCGTAGGGTTTCAGCTCCTTCTTGGCAATGAAGTACCTTACAAGTAAGTCAATGTTGTTTGATGTCAGATTTTATGATGTTGAGGTTTATGAGTGCTTGGGCCGAGTAATTATCCACAAATAATCTGCTTAAGATGCTCAACCCTACATTATCATTCATGTCACTCCTCCAGCCTGTTGCCCAAGTTAAAAATAAAACAATGTCAGGATAATAAAAGCTGTGGCTAGGAGAAATGAATAATAAAACAAACATCTCTTCCGACTGCATGAACGGTATTAAATCAGGGCTGTTGCTTCAGTCAGTGCCAAGTGTCTTGCAAAGCTGTGGAGATTGTGTTTATTTTTTTCTCTGACCTCGAGAGTACCAGTTTTTCTCTGTGTATAGCAGGGATCGGAGCAGATGCCACACCTAAATTTAGACCTTCAGCAATCTGTCTCAAACAGGGTGATTCTGAACGGGTTATTCATTCATCTAAACTAATCCGGTTAAGAGTAACTTAATTAAGGGAATAAAATCTGCCAGCCCTTTTCTGTCTGCAGAGGAATGTTGTGCTACAGCACTGACATGTCTGCACAGAGAGCCAACACATGGGCAGCACAGCCTGGAACTCAGAGCCAAAGATTTAAAAATGGATCAAGAGTTTCTGTTACCCTTCTATCTCCAAAAAAAAAAAAAAAAAAAAAACTGTCTTGGAATCAGAATTTCAATTTGTTTATTAAAACTGTTATAACTTAAAACTGTTGCAACAGTTGGTCCAAGGGAAGAAAAGAAGCACAGTGGAGGAAGAAGCTAACAATAGGTGGGGCAAGGGGACAACTGTGTCACACACTGCTTTCCATTAAGGCTCAAAGTACATTGCAGAAGAGGGCTTAAAAAGATTGTGAGAGCCAGTGGTCAAGGATGACCAGCGTGTAACACTATCTCTAGGACAGGCTATTTGCACTCATGTACCCAGAGCATCTGTGGTTGCATCTGAAAAGCCTATATAGGGTCAAGCCTGTCAACAATGCAGTATTTAGGGAGGTGTTCAGGAGCACCCACCCCTATACATGGAACTATTGGCACCCAATGGTTGCAGAAGTTGGGGGGATTATTTATTTTTTCAGGGGATGGCCACATATCATGAGCATATAGGAAGCACTGATGGGATACAGTGGTGGGCATGACTTAGAGGATAGATATCTAGATAGATAGATAGATAGATAGATAGATAGATGATAGATCAATGACAGAAAGATAGATAGGTAGATAGATAGATAGATAGATGACAGGTAGGTAGGTAGAGAGAGAGAGAGAAAGAGAGAGAGAGAGAGAAAGAGAGACAGAGAGAGAGAGAGAGAGAGAGAGAGAGAGAGAGAGAGAGAGAGAGAGAGAGAGAGAGAGAGAGAGATAGTTGGGGTTGATAAAATCAAAATTAATTGTTGGAAATTTCCAGAGAATAAATAAGTAGAGAAATAAATATATGTTAATGCCTAGCAATTAATTTAGAAGTACCTGTTTCTACCTCATAGAAGTTAACCAGCTACCTCTGCTTCATTTAAACTGGCCGAGGTAAACATGCCAAAACCAATAATATCTTCACTCTGTGTATCAGTTTAAAACGTTTCTCTAGAGAGATGTATGACAACGTAATGGTTTAGAGAAATACTGTCCTAGCTACTGAACTCAGCATGGCTTCCTGCCTCTTTTCCGTTTAAAATATGTACAGTTACTGACCTGATGTCAAAAAATACAAAATGAGTTTATATCATTTAGTTATAGTATCTGAGTATGATTTTGATTTTTGCATATGTTATCTTTTTAAGCCACTCACTTTTGAAGCTTGCATTTTTTGTACGAACATGGACAAGGGTTAAAAAATATTTCAAACTTTAGGCATATTTTATATAAATGCATGCATTTTGTTTTTTTCTCCCCAGAATTGCAAAAGCCTTCAGGACTGTGATTTTCATTCATGGGTACTAAGAGTTCATTGCTGACTAAAACTGAATAAATCATGAATCCTTTATTTGACTCATGCTTGAGAAATGCAGATCACTACAGACCAGCTGCCCAGAGCTCTGATCTTGTGCATTTTGTCTACAATTTGGTTTTCATTTGTCCCAAGCATATGGGATTCACTTTACACAGGCTTCTTATTTTCTTGTCTTTGTCTGGCCTCAACATTTGTCTTTCTACACACACTGTCCAGTATTTACACACACACACACACACACACACACACACACACACACACACACACACACACTTTACAGGTTAGAAGGCAGAGTCTGTGCACACCCACAACTGTTATTACTCCAATTCTATCTAAGGAATTCAGATGAACAAACCAGCAGCTTCCCCTGTAACAGGAGTCAGATCTGTGATTTTAGCAGTCTATGCTTCTTAATAATTACATCTCATCATTCATAGTTCTAGAATAATGATGTCATTTGGTAGCATTTTGTATAGATGAAAGATGTAAAATCTCTCACAAGAATGGCCACAAATAAGGTTTGAGGTATCAATAGTTTCAACTAACAACCAAAAAAATGAGCTACTTTATTTTCGAAAGTCACTGAAGGACTTTTAATTAGAAAGCTATTATAATGGTTAAAAAATGTCCTAGTCAAACACATTAAAAAGTACAGTATCTATTTGATAGTATGTTTTGACTGGATGAATTTTAATAATAGCCTTTTCAAGATTTAGCTATAACAAATTGACTTTCCTTTTCTTTCTTTAATTCACACCAAAAGTCATGCATGGAGAATTGAGTGTATTAATGCCAGAGCAAATAGAGATACCCTGGTAGTTATTTTTTTTTTAAATCCCAAGGTATTTACAATATGTTTCCTTTTATACTCTCTAATTATTTTAAAACCTTATATGATTGATTTTATCTGTAAGCCTCACCACCATCATTTTTTTTAATTATCTCCCTATAGAGTGGATTTTTTTTTTTTTTATAGAAACTAACATAGTAGCCAACAGAGTGAACAGTGGGTAGGATATCTTAAAATGAAATGGCGCCACACCATCCAGGTTCCAGAGCCTGCAGGCAATAGTCAGCTAGCAAGTAGCTCTGTTTGTGAGCTATAGCACTGCGTGGTTCTTATGAATATAACACTCAAGTCAGCCATATTTGAAAGTACCACTTTCAAGTGTAGTTACTTTATCATGGTTAGTCAATATGGGGACAAAATGCCAGATGTGAGCAGGCAAACGCTAGGGTATATTACTAAATAAAATATGGTTTACTCCAGAACAATATGTCTTCTCATTTCAACAAACCCTCACAGTGTTGACCTCTTCTATAAATGAAGGAAGTATAGTCCCCACATCTTGACAATGTAGTGCAATCAGAAATGCTAGGTTTATGTAGCCCAAGTATAGACAGGAGAAGGAGATCACACTCCTTCATGCTTACGAATATTCCTAAACCTGTAATTGATTGACATGTATAATATATCCCATTAGGTGATTAAGCTGCACTTGAGTGGCCTACAAGACTTAGAAATGGGATGTCTGTATCTTCTTTCCTGCCCAGTGTAGATTACTGTGCTTCCCTGGATGCAGGGTACCTTAATGATCTTCAGAGTCTTCCTAGTGGTCATAGGTTGTACAGTTAACTTTGCTAAACATCCTTACGTTCGGGTTGCATATGGAAGGAGAGGGAAAGGGGAGTATTACTTTTTTCCTTTGATGTAACAAATTACTATTTTCTGTCCTTGTGAAACATGCATGATCATGATGGGAGATGGCTCAGGGGGTGAAGTGTTTGTTCCCCATGATTAGGACATAAGTTCAATCCCTGCAACCCATGTTAGAAGAGTGGCCCATGGTGGCTTATGCTTATAGTCCTAGTTCTTGGAAGGCAGCAGACCCCTACAAGTCACACAGGCTAAGCTCCTTGGAGAGCTCTATGCTAGGAGAGACCTTGTCTCAAAGAAAATAAAGGAAAGAAAATTTTAAAAAAGGAAAGTAATGAATAAAATTAAATATATGACTGGTTCCCTGAGGTTGTCTTCTGGCTTCTTTGAGAGAGGCTTTGCTGACTAACACCATCTTGCCTAATCAGACAAGATGAAAAGAAAATTTTCTTTTTACCCAGAAACTCATTAATTAAAGGGTCTGCTTTTACAAGCTAAGATTGGAAGGTTGGCCTGGAGTATGAACCTACCAGAAATCAAAACCAGTTAGACATTGTGGTTTGTAAAGTCATTCCAACTATTTGGGAGGAATGGGTAAAAAAAAAAAAGGGGGGGGGGACAGGGACAGGGGGCAGAGGGGCAGAGGGGCAGAGAGAGAAAGAAAAACAAAAGGTAAAGGGGAAGAGGGGTACAGGGGCACAGGGGAAGAGAAGGGTAGATAAGGTGAGAGGGACAGAGGGAGAACAATTGCTTAATCCCAGGAGTTCAAGGCTAACCTGCACCACACAGGAAGACCAAGTGTCTTTAGAAGGGCATAGTATTTCATTTTAAATACTAAAACAAAGGAAGGACTAAATTCAGGCAATGGATACTTGGGTCATGAGTGATATCAGAAAGCTAGTTCTAGTTTTGACTGTCATTGATTTGTGTGTGTGTGTGCGTGTGTGTGTGTGTGTGTGTGTGTGTGTGTGTGTGTGTGTAGTGGGTAAGTACAAAAAGAATATTCAACAACAACAAAAACCATGTAAAATCCAATGAAAATCTTCAAAGCTTCAGAATGGGCTATTCAAACTGTATATAATTTCACTGACATGTATAGAATTCAAGACTGCTTAATTTGATTGTATGTGTAGTGATTTATATAAAGTTTTAATTAAGAAGATCATGTGTTAAATAAAACAAATACCTCTCCCATTTCCAGGGACAGAATTGCCATAGTGGAAGCATATACCATATACTTTCTCACTGTTGTTCTCTGTGTTAGATTTCTTTTACTTCCCGAAATTAACCACAGAAAAAGCTAACCCAAACTCAGGACAACTATTTAGAAAATAAAAATATATCAGCATGTTTCAATTTTTTAAAATGCATTTCTCTTTTGATCTGTGAAATGTGTGAAGAACTGGAAACGTAAAAATTCTACCCTAGAAATATCTTGGTTGCAGGCTGTTTTTTTAAAAATTATTTTTATTATTAATATTTTTGTGAATATGGGTGTTTTGTCTGCATGTAAGTCTATGCACCGTGTGCTTGCCTGGTGCCTGGTGTCAGAAAGTGGCTTTAGTTCTTCTGAGACTGAGATTACAGACACATGAAATCAGTCATGTGGGTGTTAGGAATTGAACCTGGAATCTCCGGAGAGCAGCCAGTGCTCTTAAGACCCGAGCCATTTTTCTAGTCCCTAAACATTTACTGAAAAACTACCTAGCTAGAATGTTTTAATACTAATTTAGAAGAATTAATATTGAACTATATATAACGGTTTGGGAACCTAACAATCATAATGGTTGGATCATTTGTTAAATGGCATTTCCTCGGCACTGCATCGTATCATTGGTACTTAGAACACCCCTACAGGTTAGCACACTCTTTATCTTCCACTTTACATGACTAAAGAAATACGGCTCACAATAATCAAGTAAGTTTTACTAGTATGGGTTTCTGATGAGAGATGGAAGGCAATTGCCCCACTGTTAAAGCTGAGACAGTGACTAACTTCAACAACATCTTGCCTCCATTGCTAGCCAAATTTGTGAGTTTTGTACAGCCCGTTTACGTAGACAGCCTTCTCTTTCCACCAGAGTTGAAGAGTGATGGAGAGCCTTGTTTTCCTATCTCAGGTCCCTGGGGAAGGTGTGCAGGTGACTGCGGACCAGGCGGAACCCAGAGTCGTGCCGTGTGGTGCTTTCACATAGAAGGGTGGACGAGTCCCATGTCGAACTGTGATGAGAGCAGCCGACCCCCGAAGGAAAGGAGCTGTTTCCGCGTGTGTGACTGGCACAGTGACCTGTTCCAGTGGGAGGTGTCCGACTGGCACCGCTGCCTGCTGGCTCCTGGGGCCCAAGGAGAGCCCAGGCCTCGGGCTGCGGAGTGTGTGACTGCGCAACACGGTCTACAGCACCGGACAGTGCGCTGTCTTCAGAAGCTCAACAGAACCATGGTGGCCAGCGAGATCTGTGAACACTTTGCTCCTCAGCCTCCCACTGAGCAAGCCTGCCTCATCCCTTGCCCCAGGGACTGTGTGGTATCCCAGTTCTCTCCATGGTCCACCTGCCCCGAAGGGTGTGGGAAGAAACTGCAGCACAGAACTCGCGTGGCCATCTCGCCTCCTCTGTACGGAGGTCTGCAGTGCCCGAATCTCACCGAGTCCAGAGCCTGTGACACTCCTGTTTCCTGTCCTCTTGGGAAAGAGGAATATTCCTTCAGCCTTAAGGTGGGACCGTGGAGCAAATGTAGACTCCCGCACCTTAAGGAAGTCGAGCTCAGCGGAAGAAATGTCCAGGATTTTAGCTCTGATTCAAACGAGCAAGTCACCCAAACACATCAGAGTTACAAAGCACACCACCACTCCCAGCCTGGGGGTGTAGAGATAGGTTTTCAAACCAGGCAGGTGTGGTGTACCCGAAGTGATGGAACAAACGCCCTGTTAAGGTAGGATGGCTTTCCTGCTTGTCTTTCCTTGATCTCGGATATCATAATGAGCCTGCTTGTAAGGGTTCTTTGTGATCTCCATAAAGAGAAAATAATTGCAATGTGGGATTTTAGAGACTTTTGTTCCACTTAAATTTTTCTACTTCTATTAGGAATGTCAGATGTTTCATAGTGTAAGCAGCCTAGGTTTTAAACTTTTATTTCATTTCTCTCCCCCTTTCTCTCCCTCCCCCTTCTCTCTGTCTATCTCTATATGTCTTTGTATCTTTTCATCTTCCTCTCCTACCCTGCTGTGTGTCTGTGCGCAGGTGTGTATGTGTATGTGTGTGTATGTGTGTGTGTGATTATGTGTGTGTGTATGTGTGAGTATGTGTGTGTTTGTGTGTGTATGTGTGTGTGTGATTATGTGTGTGTGTATGTGTGAGTATGTGTGTTTGTGTGTGTATGTGTATGTGTGAGTATGTGTGTGTTTGTGTGTGTATGTGTATATGTGTGTTTGTGTGTGTGTTTGTGTGAATATGTGTGTGTTTGTGTGTATATGAGTGAGTATGTGTGTATGTGTATGTGTGTGTGTATGTGTGTATATGTGTGTGTTTATATATATATATATGTGTGTGTGGGTATGTGTGTATGTGTGTTTGTGTATGTATGTGTGTGTATGTGTGAGTATGTGTGTGTTTGTGTGTTTATGTGTGAGTATGTGTGTGTTTGTGTGAATATGTATGTGTTTGTGTGTGTATATGTGTGTATGTGTGTGTTTGTGTGTGTATGTGTATGTGTGTATGTTTGTGTGTGCATGTATGTGTGTGTGAGTATGTGTGTTTGTGTGTGTATATGTGTGTTTTTGTGTGTGTATGAGTGAGTATGTGTGTGTATGTGTGTGTATGTGTGTATGTGTGTATATGTGTGTGTATGTATATGTGTGAGTATGTGTGTATGTGTGTTTGTGTATGTGTGTGTATGTGTGTGTTTGTGTGAGTATGTGTGTGTATGTGTGTTTGTGTGTGTGTGTGTATGTGTGTGTATGTGTGTGTTGCACAAATAAAGAGGGCCAAGCACAGTCTCTGGCAGGAATAATCACTTTTCTCCTTCCACCATGATGGTCCTGGAGAATCTATCTCATGTTTTCAGGCCTGGCAGCAAGTGTGTTCATCCACTCGGCCATCTCTTCTACCCCACCATGTTTTACATCCATCACACAAAGGTTAAGTCTTTCATTTCCACATTTCATCCCAGTGGGTATCAAAATAGAACTAAATGGTTTTTATGCTAAGGAATCAGCTTTGCTCCCAGATCTGAGATATAAATATGTCAGTGTCCCCTGACTTTAACAATGTACCTGTGGTGCTTCCAGCTTATTTCTGTTTTCATTTCTTTACTACATTTTCTACTACTAGAGACATTCTTACATATCTGAGCTGAATATGTTTTTATACTGATAACATTGTTAAAACATAACCTGAGTCTGCTTTGGTTTTTAGTATTGGTTAATTGAAAATGAAAGCTTACTTGAGCAATAATTAAAATTACATTCTGTATAGGGATTAAGCTCCTAAAAGAAACAATTTTAGGTTTTAAAATTCTATAGATGTATTCTTTTAAATATGTAGTCCAAGACCATCATGAATAAGCTCATAAAACCTTGTTGAAAATGTGGTTTGTTTTCCTCCTTGCTACTTTAATGGAGGTGTTAATAAATTTTGACACCCCCTCAAACACACGTGATTGAGGCACCTTTCAATAATATTTAAATGGCCAAATAGTACAATGCTATTCTCCAGCTGTAATAACCATCATCAGGTCCTCTTACTGGTGATCACAAAAGAGCCCCTCCCCTGTGCAGTAAGGTGACGACAGTGTTCTCTCCATGGTACTTCACAGGCAAGTGCATTCATCTCTGACTCTTCATTCCGATTCCTACTGTAAAACAAAGGTATTGAAGACTAATTTCTGCCACTTCACTACCTATTTCTGAAAAGCCTAACAGACTAAATAGATGATTAGGATAATTTATATGAGCACATATGTAGGATTCTTTTAAAAAGACCATTGTGGTTTAGTATTTCTTGTTTCTTTCATGAACAATACAGACAGTATTCTCATTTTTATTAATCTGTGTATCTTTACCAGCTTCCCTTTTGTTGAAAAGTAGACTTTGTTTTATTCATTTGATTTCACTGAAACTGGATTTTCAATACAACATATTCTGAGTAGTTTCTCTCTGCCAATCCTTTCCAATTTCTCCCTGCCTCCCCTTCAAACCAGAATTCTTTTTCTCTTGTCTTAGAAAACAAAACATCTCAGGCAGTATGCCACAGAAGCAAGTGTCATTAAGGTAGTAAGGTAGAGCCACCGTAAGTAGAACTATTGTTTTATTAGACTTCTCTTTTTTTGCTGTTTCGTGGTTTGATTTGCAACACCTTCAGGGCATCTCATGGCTGTCTCTGACTACAGTTCCAGGGGACTCAACACTTTCACACAGAGATGAATGCACACAAAATTTTCAATGCATATAAAAAAGTGAAACAATAAAAAAAAGAAATGAAACAGAATATTGTTAGTAATAGCTCAGGTTGGAAGTAACAATGTCATAAAATAATCTTAATATAAAAACTATATAATAAAATGTATTATATCAGCTTTCTTTTTGTTTTACTTTTTCTCCTTTTTGAAAACATATCAAAAGGAGGAGGGGCCCTTGGTCCTGTGAAGGCTTGATGCTCCAGCACAGGGGAATACTGGAGCGGGAATGGGTGGGTGGCTAGGGGAGCACCTTAATGGAGGCAAGGGTAGGGGTGGTGATATGGGGGTTTTCAGAGAGGAAACTGGGAAGGCAGATAACATTTGAAATGTTAACAAAATAACCAATCAATTTTTAAAGTATATTTTTGATACAATATATTCAGAGTATGGTTTATAATAATAATAAATAATAAAAGACAAAAATGAATGAATCAGAATAAAACTAAGGAAGCAGATAAAAGAGAAACAGAAAAGATGAGAAACACATGTAGATACAGAGACACACATGTTCTTATACATGGGAATCCCATTATACATGGGAATCCCATACAAACACAAATTTGAAAGATATACTACACACACCAGAGGATCTGTTAGGTAGAGAGAGAGAGAGAGAGAGAGAGAGAGAGAGAGAGAGAGAGAGAGAGAGAGAGACAGAGAGAGACAGAGAGAGACAGAGACAGAGAGACAGAGAGACAGAGAGACAGAGAGACAGAGAGAGTCCCTAATGCCTAAACAGGAGTTTAATTCTCAATTTAGGGGGTACAATCACAACATGCACTTGGATGGTAATTGTTGAACTAAGGCTAATATTAGTACATTTAGTGCCTGGGGCTTGCACCTTCTTCACTCTTCTTATAGACCATAGATTGAACAATTAGTATCACATCCCAATCATTGCACTATCTCCAATGACTAACATCCACTTTCTTCCTTCAAAGTTCTGGGGGCTTGCTTTTACTGTCTTCAAACCTGGGTTTTCAGAATGTCAATGAGCTGACAATGTATCCCATGTAGCCTTTTCTGAATAACTGCTTTCCAGTTGCCAGTGTGCATTTACATTCTTCAATGGGCTGACCATGACTTAGTCCAGTGATATAGGTGATAGTGTGTGAGTGGTATTTGTACAAGCCTCTGCCCACCAAGGGGCATAGGGATGATGTCAACTGCCATCCCCCTGAAAGAGTGTCTCTCTCTGAATCTGGAGCAAGGCTGTCAGGCAGCATGCGCCAGAAATCCTAATGTCTACTCTCCAACAATACTGGAATTGTGTGTTGTGCGTGCATGTATGTATACATGTTACATATGTACAGCCACACTAGTCTGTTAGGTAGATACTGGGGATTTAACCCTCTACCCCATTAGTCCAATGCCCTCTTTCTTTTCATCACTGATGTATGTAATACTGTATGGTACCACAGATCCTTTCTCCAATCCCTGGTGATCATTTTGGTAGCTTCCAGGTTTGGGCTATTGTGAATACAGTTACAATGAAAAGAATTATACAAATATTTGTGCATGCAATGTTTCAACTGCTTTGTATAGATTCTAAGGAGGGCAGTGGTTGTGGCAAGAGTGTGCTTGGCTTTTGTAAGAAACTGTCACACATGTGGCTGGAGAAACAGCTCAGTGGTTATGAGCACACATCCTTACCAAGGATCTGAGGTTGTTTGCCAGCACCCACACTGGGTATCTCCCAATCACCAGTCACTGTAGATGCATTTAAGCTTCCCACATACAGCAGGGCATTCAAGGCTCTCCTTTGACATCTGAGTGCATACCTTACATGTGGCATACAACCCACAGATAGACACATGCAACCAGTTAAATTAGGTTAAATAATAAAATAGAAATGCCAAATGTCTTCCAAAGTACCTGAACCATTTTGCATTACTACAATCAATGCAAAGGAATCCCAATATGTTTGCATCCCAGCATTTATTGTCAGTGTGTGATAATTAATGTTTCAACAGGTGAGTGGTCCTGTCTAATTTCTCATGGCACATAGGTGTTTGCCCCTTAGTTTTCAGTATCTGCCCCGTATAATGTTCCCTGTGATTCTTGGAGCTATAATTTGCTATCTGTTGTTAATTAGGAGGTAACATTTATGAAAAGTAACATTCATGAAAAAGTCCCCAGGGGTTGAGTCTTCCAGGGACTTCTGACTGTCCACACTGCCCCTTGATCAACAACTGTGAGAATTTTCTGCTTTGGCATAGCTGCAGGGCTGGTTTCTACTTCTGCTTTTTCTTCAAAAGGCTGTGTTTTGTTTTTTTCTTTTTCCCTCTGCTGCTTGCCTCTCCAATTTTGGAGTCGGTTGGATATTAGTTTAAGATGGATCCAAGGAGGATTGTTGTTTGTTGGTCTGTGTAGCTTCTCTGTCCAAGGCCCTTGTCAACCTGGATGGGTACCAGAAGTTCCTATGATCTGTTTAACATTTAAGGAGCGCATTGAACCAGAGCAGCTCTCTCTACATTCTGATGCGAAATCATATCTCATGAACATTCATTTCATTTAATCACCAAAGGTTATGAGATGCTTCATGTATTGCCATGGAATGACAGTTGTTAGGAAAGATGGTGTTAGTGAGGGCATTCCTGCAGCTCCATCTTCTACGGCCGAGACAAAAGTGTTGCCCTTGCAAACCATTCACTCCCATGGGTGACAGAGCTGTCTTTTTTTTCTACAGGACTTGGGAAACAGCTGGCATTGTCTCACAAGAGTTTGATGGAAAGGTTGAAATACATCTTTCCACAGAAATGTCTTTCTTTCCTTATTTCTTTATTCCTCCCTCTTTAGTTTTATATAAGGCATGCATTAATTATAATGAATTATTAATTGGTTTTATAATGCCTTTTTCTCTGTACCCTCCACTTCTGCCACTGTTTCCCTCTTACTCCCAATGAGTCCTGAGCTCTTTCTATAATTCACATTCAGCCTTTGTATCCAGTTTTTGGTTTTGTTTTTTTTCTGACTCAGTGAGTGTAATTACAACTACTACATGAAATGAGCAACGGGATATTTATAGGAACCCAGACTACTTACCCATGACCACACCACTGAAGAAAATGTCTCTTCCTCCCGCAGCAACCATTAACTGCCTCTAGATTCTTAGGGAGGGGTGGGATGTGTGAGTCCTTCCTCTCCTATAATGAAATATCAACTGGCCAGTCTTATGTAGATGACCCAGCTGTGGAGAAGGGTCACAATGCCCTGGCTATGTCATGCTATGGTACATCAGGATCCCCTAGATGGACCTTAAGTTTCTCCTAATCCATGTGCTTTGTCTAACAATAAAAATCTGCTTGTACCCTCCCCTGAATCTGACTTCAGTCCTTTGGCTTTTTGGCTGGTCTCTGGAAGGCAGCGGGGTCAGAAGTGTTGCATTCATCTATTTTGACTATGACACCTGCTGGCTTTTGTGCTTACGGCATAGGAAAAACCTGTCTCCTCTTCTGTAATGCAGTTCCTGCAGTGCTTTGTTGAAAGTCATTTTCTCGGTCTAGGACACAGCTTTAATGGATGCCCTTTTCTGGCCATCACATCGACCACCCTGCCCTTCAATAAACACCCCAAGCAGTTGTCCTTTTCTGTCATTTGCAGTGCAGATGTTGGGCGTGGTTCTCCCGGCTCTTCTGCTCACTGTCATTGATTTTCCTCTTGGAATTCCATTTTTCTTAATGATCTGTTTATTTCCTTTCATGTGTATGGGTGTTTTACTCGCATGTGTGTAAGTGCATTATGCGTGTCCAGTCCTCACAGTGGCCAGGGGCGGGATGCTGGGTCCATTGGAACTGGAGTTACAGATTGTTGGAGCTGCTATGTGGGTGCTGGGTGCTAAACCTGGGTCCTCTGCAAGAGCAGCAAAGGATCTTAACCACCGACACATCCCTCCACTCTTCAAATCTTTTGTTTTTAATGGTCTCATTGCACCTCCTACATTTTCTCTTTTATTCTGATAAAACTTTTTCCACATTCATTATTACCTTTAAAATCCCTGTCACATAGCCTGTCAGTCCTCTCTCTATAAGTGGCTACTGAATTTCTATACTACCTTAACCTATGAAATGGAAATGTCTATTGTATTTTTGTCTTTATTTTACCTTTTATTACCAAAGTAGAAGTACCTCTGTGTTAAGAAATAAGAGTTTGGCAGTGGTGGTACACACCTTTAATCCCAACACTTAAGAGGCGAATGTCCCAGCCTGTCTACAGAGTAAGTTTCAGGATAGCAAGAGCTACACAGAGAAACCATGTCTCAAAGAAAATGTTTATTAGCCTTATCCAGGCAGTGGTGGTATATTCCTTTAATCATAGTACTTAAGAAGCAGAGGCTAGCCTGGTGTACAGAACAAGTTCCAGGACAGCCAGGGCTGCACAACCAAAACCAAAACCAAACCAAACCAAACCAAACCAAACCAAACCAAACCAAACCAAACCAAACCAAACCAAACCAAACCAAGCCAAACCAAAGGAAACCACAGACAAACCGAAACAGAAACTACAAGAAAACAGAAAAAGCAACTATATATATTAAAACAATCATCAATAATTTTTTAGTTGGTTGTTTTGGTGCATAAAACTTAAATGAGTATATTTAACATTTATTTTGATGCAGAAAACATTTGGTATGGGAATTCTTTTAAGACCCATGCTTATTTGGACTGTAAAGTCCTCCCACCACTTTCGTTGACTAAAGACAATATGCTGTCCCCCAAGAGGAACAGCTGAAGTATGACACATTTTAAGACTATAAATAGAAATATCAGCTCAACATTTCAGATCAGATTGTTCTTTTATTTTATTTTCATGTGTGTCACCAAACTCCAGTTAGAAACGCATTTCCCCTTGCTGTTTCTCAGCAAGCACAAGCAAACCTTAACTGCATCCCCATGTTCTTTTAACCAGTTGCTCTTAGAAAGTACCCAAAGGCCCTATGATTTCCTCTTGTGTTACCAAGGATCGGCATGGAATATGGTTACTTTTTTCACTGTATCTTTATGTTCACGTTTGCCTTTTCTCCTCATTCATATTGATGTAATTTTACTTTCCGTGTATTGATTGGAGATCAACAAGTTTTTTAGAGTATTTTGCAGGTGCTTGCTCTGAATATCAGTCCTCTTTCTCTTGGGTGGGATATTCTGTCAATGTCGGTGAGACCTAGCTCATTTAGAGAACAGCTTCTCTTGGCTTTTGGTTTAAAAGACAGGTGAGGTGTGGAATCACCCCCTTGCTCTTGTTCAGGGATGGTGAGTCCTCAGACCTCGTAGCATTTATTTATGAAGCTGGGAAGACATTCAGTTCGTTCACATTCACAGCTATTTTTTCTTCTCTGCCACTTGGTCTTTTACTTCTCTTTTACCAGTGATGCATATATAATACATATTTTTTGAAACAACAAAATTAGAACTTGATATTTAAGGGTTTTTTTCACACAATATGTTTTTTTTATTCTTTCTGCTCCCCATGGTCTTCCTAAATCCTCCCTAGCTCCCTATGCACCCAATTTCATGTTCTTTCTGGACCTTGATTTTTTTAATCGAGTAAGCTATTCCATAATTTTTTCTTTTTAATATTTTTATTTACATTTCAAATATTATCCCCTTTCCTTGTTTCCCCCCAGAACCCATCTATTACTCCCTCCCCTTACTTCTATGAGGGTCCTCCCTCACCCACTCCCTCCTGCCTCCCCACCCTGGCACTCTCCTACACTGGGGGATGGAACCTTCACAGGACCAAGGGGCTCCCTACCCCATTGATGCCCAACAGGGCCATCCTCTACTACATATGCTTCTGGAACCATAGGTTGCTCTGTGTGTACTCTCTTGATGGTGGTTTAGTCCCTGGGAGCTCTGGGGGTCTGTTTGGTTGATATTGTTGTTCTTCCTATGTAGTTGCAAACCCCTTCAGCTCCTTCAGTCCTTTCTGTAACTTGTCCATGATGGTGGGCTGTGAGCATCTGCCTCTGTATTTGTCATGCTCTGTCAGAGCCTCTCAGGAGACAGGTATATTAGGCACCTGTCAACATGGTATCAACAATATTGTCTGGGTTTGGTGACTGTATATGGGCTGGATCTTCAGTCTCTGCTCCACACTTTGTATTTTCTCCTGTGAATATTTTTGCTCCCCCTTCTAAAAAGGACGGGATCATCCACTCTTTTCCTTCTTCTTGAGCTTCATGTAGTCTGTGAATTGTATTTTGGATAATCTGAGCTTTTGGGCTAATATCCACTTAACAGTGAGTGTATACCTTGTATGTTCTTTTGTGATTGGGTTACCTCACTCAGGATGATATTTTCTAGTTCCATCCATTTGCCTAAAACTTTCATAAATTCATTATTTTTAATAGCTGAATAGTACTCCATTGTGTAAATGTACTCTGTATTCTTTTAAGAGGCACACAGAGGTCATATGCCTTTCAGATCCTCAGTGAGAATTGACTCCTCCCTGTGGTTGGATACTCTTCTGCTTCATTTGCTTATTACCTCTTTTCTCCCTCCCTACATCTTAGAATTAGGGATTTTCTAGTTTACCACATTGGGAAGGATAGATTCTTCTTAGCTGTTCTTTTGTTTCTTTCTCTCTTGGAATTGATTTCTTACTACCTAATAGTTGGGGCGGTTTCCTTTCCGGGTACACCATTTATTCATGTGTGTTTTGCAGGGCTGGTTTGGATATCCTGAGTTGTTTTCATCTTGGAACAGTCTTATTACTTCATAAATTTTAAAAGATAATTTTAGTAGACATAGAAACATTGGCTGGAAGTTATTTACTTTCAGGGCTTGAAATATATCATTCCATTCATTCCGGTGAGTGCTGATGAGCCACCTGCTATTGTTCTAATATTTTTGTCCTTTTATTTAAGTTGGCATCACCGTTTATGCTTTTTTTATTGCCATGTTTGATTTGAAATTTTGTTACCTTGACTATGATATTACATGGAGAGATAAGTTTCTGGTCATGTCTACATGCTTCTTGTATTTGGATATTTGTCTCTTTCTCAAATGCGTTAGTGTTAGGGTTAGGCTCATTGCCTATGCTCCTTCCCCTCCCCTGATATGAGTCTGTAGTTTGTACTAGCCTTTGAACAGATAGATGTACAGGATGTTTTCAGTTGTGGTAATGCTCATTGTCTTCATGGAACTGTTTTCATCTCACTATGTCATACAGTATGAAATCTTTGCTGCTGCTTTCTGTTTTCTAGTCATAGTGTTTCACTTGTTGATTTATTTTTAATTATACTGATGGATATTCATTTTTAGCATGTCTGTTAATGTGTCTTTTTCTAGGGCATAACTTCTTGAGCCTGCATTTTGTTATTATTGTAAGCATGTCTTCGGAAAAACAACTTCCTAGAAATATAGTGAAAAGAAAGATCTATACAAATCTTGTTAGATATTGCCAGTTTTATTTTTCTTCATAGCAGAATTACTGTGTCAAGATTTCAAATATTATTACCTGGCCTAAGTACTTTTGGCTATTTAAAATAACATTCACAGGTAGCAATGATTAGAGTCTCTTGAAAGGAGTAAGGGGGTATGTCACTGAGAGGTAGGGGGGGGGCTGAGGGAAAGAGACATACACAGAGAGAGTCAGATAGACAGAGACAGACGCACACAAGAGACAGAGACAGACAGAAGCAAACACAGAGACAGAAAGACATACACACAGAGATGGGAAAGACAGAGACAGATAAACACAGAGAAAGATAGAGACACACACACAGAAGAAGACTGACAGAAAACAGACACACACAGAGAGAAGACAAACAGAAGAGAGACACTCAGAAAAAGACAGACAGAAGACAGACACACACATACACAGAGAGAGAGACAGGCAGACAGACAGACAGACACATACACAGAGAGAGAGCAGAGAGAGAGAGAGAGAGAGAGAGAGAGAGAGAGAGAGAGAGAGAGAGAGGCATGCAGTCAGGAAGACTCTGCCCATATTCTGACACCAGGAGTGCAATGCTAGAATGATGTAAAGATTAACTTCCTTTACTTCCCCACCTCTTTGGAGAGGGAGGAGTTGGTGTGGAGGAGAGGATTTTAGCTAAGACCTAACCATTGTCACCCAAAGCTCAAGCCAACAAATAGGCTTTTAAAATGTAACCATAGAATCTAATAAATCCAAGTGTATAGCACTAGGAATAGTTCTCACAGTAGTGAACCAAGCAAAACCATGAAGGTGAACTAGTCAGCAGCTTGTTAATTTTAGCTGTGACTGCTCTGTCGTTTTCCTGCTCTTCCATCTAGAAATCTCTTCTTTACTGGGTGATCAGTTTGCTTCTCTGTGAAGCCCTTGTGGCTTTGTCTCACCTCAGTATCTTCTCTGTAACACACACCCTCTACTCTGTATCTATACATCATTCTTAGTATTTTGTCTGAGAAATTTGGAGAAGATAAAATCTCTTATATCCTGAGACTTGTACTACATTTTAAATCTCAGCTGGATAATGTTTTCTAGTGACAGGAAATGATTATAATACTTCACACATTCAAGTGTTCTATAATATCACACTAAGGATATTCCTCCTGGAGAATTTAATGCCTCAGTATATCCGAACTTACATCTGTGTCTACAGAGCAATCTCTGTTCCCTAGGAGCAACCAAACTGCACATAAACAGAATTCCATACTGCTATTTCAGCATTACAGTGTGATTCTAGGTTTATTACCCATTGAAAAAGATTTAAATTGTATGTATCATAACAAGAAATTAAGAGGAATTTTAACATTATGGTTTGGTTTCATTGAGCTTTAGAGAGCCAAAAGCTGACAATCCCACAAAGTGTGGCATTGTTTCTAAACAGTGACCTTACTTAGGTCAATGTGCTTTGAAAGTGAGAAATGCATCAGGTTAATTTGGTAAGACAGAATGTTTAGAGAATATTTTCAAACTCTCAGCAAAGAAAAAAAAAAAAGAAAAAGAAAAAGACTTTCATTAGCTCTAATGGTTTTTCTTTTTATGTTAAAGTCACTTCACATTGTGAAAATCAGCCTTCAAACAGCTTTGAAAGTGTTATGCAGATAAATTTATTTTCAAAATCTTACAGTGCAGTGGCTAGAGATGATCATTCTCAGCCATGGTCCTAATGCTGTGAACATTTAATTCAGTTCCTCCTGTTTTGTTGACCCCCAACCATAAAATTACTTTTATGCTACTTTATAACTGTAATCTTGCTACTTTTATGGCTTATAGCCTAAATATCTGTGTCTTCTAGTGGTCTTATGGGGTCATGATCTACAGATTGATCACAACTGATTTAAGTGATGTTCTTAACTTGATGCATGCAGGCTTTATTTTAGATTTTTATCCTTAATATATTTTAGGTGTGTGTTCCTGTGTGCCTAACAGATGACAGGTATCAAAATCAACAAAATACACATATCACATACAATCGTCTAGTCTGTCTTCCCTTAGTCCTACCACAGTTTTGGCTCAGTTCTTCATTCTCATTTTATGTTTTGGTATTATTGTCATGATATTTCAGATATTCCCCAAGTTATAATCTGGTAGTTACAGAAGTGCCCATTACCCTGCATTTATGTCACAATTTGAGGTATCTGCTGCTGTGTGGATAACAGGGTTTCTTCAATGGAGAGTTATACTCTGGAATGGCCCACTGTTTCATCAGGCATCTCCAAAAGTGTCTTCATAGTTGCAATTTCATTGTTGCAAAAATTCTTTTTGACTATAAAGTTACTTTGGAGGTATTAAATTCTATAAACTGATATTGTGTAATTTAGAACAAAATGAAAAGAAATGGAAAAGGGTTCTCAGTTAGAGACTTTCCTCATACATTTTAATTACTTTAATCTTTACTTTTGCTTTCACCATGTATGAGGTCGATTTAAATGTAGGAATATATTGATTTAGAGAATAGATCATTTTGTGGCTTTTACAGTGCTTTGAGTCATGAAACTTTTCAGATTTCTAGTTAAATATAGATAAATGAACACAACACCTCTTTCTTCTGGATCTGGACCCCCACTTAAATAATAGTAAGTGAACACAAGAATTGATTATCAAAGTAAAATGGAGAATTTTCTTTGTGTGAAAAATACTTGGAATGATTCAATTTATACACACAGTGCATTAAACATGTTCTCTGTGTTTGTTACATTTCACACTCCATGTCCCATGGGAAAGTATTTCGTTAAGATATTACCTAGGCCTGGGAAGAAATCATATAGGATGTTTAGTCCAGTGTCTGAGTCATCCCAAACAAACTCCACTCCCTCCTCCTCTGCTTTGAAGGGGACCTTGGAACATTCACCTATGTTACCAGAAGATGAATTTTCAAGATTGGCAAAAGGATGAGGCTAGAAGAGTAGCTTCACCAAAACCTGCGACAAACTTTCATAAATAACAGTAACAGAATAAAGACATGGAACTGGGGTAAAGGGAGATGGTTATTTTGACAAAACACTGAGATGTGGGGTTTCTTGGTAGCTCTGCCTAAGCCTGTTCTGTCTTAACACAGGATTCTTGAAAACATTAGGAATTACAGGCACTAACTAGCAGAAAAAAATGCTTCCTAAGACACATACACAGGAAATAATTTATGTACCTGAAGAATACAAGCTATGTGTGTTAAATATTGTTCTGTTGTCCTAAATGTATAGTGGAGATTCATAGTATCGGCAAGAATATTTTCTTCCTTAGTGAATCTCTGGGTTGGAGCTTAATGGTAGAATTCCTAACTAATATGCAGAAGGCCCTAGGTTATATATCTAGTATCATAAATAGGAAAAATATTTTCTCTACTCAGCATTTATGGGTAAGTGCACACACACACACACACCTCTACACATGAAGTTAGGGATCGGGCATGCTTGTCTGAACAAAGGCAAACTGAAGGGTTAGGACTGAGGAAGATTTTGGGAAAATGAGCTGGTCAACAACTGGTCAGTTGATGATGTTTACCCCTCTGATGAGAACCACATGCAATAAAGTAGCTTTTCATTTGTGTTGGAGGTCTTAACTATAATTCCTAGTGACAGTGCTATAACAAAGTATAGTGAACATTAATAAATGTTGAAAATTTTTACTCATATATGTGATCCAATAGTATAATATTGAAAAGAAGTAATAGAAATAAAGAACTCAAGAAGAGTGAAACTTTTTTGGGGGGATGGCTCTTGTTTTGATTTATTTTGTTTTATTTTCAAAACAGCAATACCATGAAAGAACGTTAACTTGAATAAATAAATAAATGTAGAATTGGAATTAACACAGAAAATAAAAATAAATAAAATATATAAAGTAAAACATTATTGAAAATGACTTCAAAGATGAAAAACCTATATACTTCTATGCAAGAATTTGAATTATGGTTGGAACAATAGAATTTCCTTATACAGAAACAAATGTGAAAATTTGGCCTGGTGGGAGGGGAGAAATCCAAAATTTATACACACACTCTCAAAAGCTACAAAATTGTGATTTGACATGAAATTTTAAAATCTGTCTACAGAAATGTGCTACAGACAATAAGAATGACAAAACAACAAGAGAATATTTGTATCATTGAGACCGACAGTATTTACTGATACATGTCTGAAGCTGTATTATTCTGAATCTCTCTTCTACCCTTATGTGCATTTGTGTATATGAAGGCGCTTTTTAAATTCAATTGGTTTGGAAAACAAATGAACCCCCCAAAAATACCTATAGGATACCTTGGGGTGACCTTAACTAAGCAAGTGAAGGAACTGTATGACAAGAACTTTAAGAATCTGAAAAAGGAAACTGAAGAAGATCTCAAAAGATGGAAAGACCTCCTACACTCATGGATTAGCAGAATTAACATTGTAAAAATTGCCATCTTGCCAAAAGCAATCTACAGATTCAATGCAATCTCCATCAAAATCCCAACTCAATTCTTCATAGACTTGGAAAAAGCAATTTTCAAGTTCATCTGGAATAACAAAAATCCTATAATAGCAAAATCTATTCTCAAGAAAAATAATCACTTCTGGGAGAATCACCATACCTGATCTAAAGCTATATTACAAAGCAATTGCAATAAAAACTGCATGGTATATTCAGGTAGATAAATGGAAGAGAATCAAGAACCTAGAAATGAACCCACACACCTATGGTCACGTGTTCTTTGACAAAGAAACTAAGAACATTCAATGAAAAAAAGGACAGCCTCTTCAACAAATGGTAGTTCAATTGGTGGCCAGCACGCAGAAGAATGCAAATTGATCCTTTCGTATCTCCTTTTACAAAGCTCAAGTGTAAGTGGATCAAAGATCTGCAAATAAACCAGCTACACTGAAACTATTAGAAGAGAAAGTTTAGAAAACCTTAGAACACATAGGCACAGGGAAAAAATTCCTGAACAGAGCACCAATGGCTTGTGCTCTAAGAGCAAGAATCAACAAATGGGACCTCAAGAAATTGCAAAGCTTCTGTAAGGCTAAGGGCACTGTTAAAAAGACAAAATGGCAGCCTACAGGTTGGGAAAGGATCTTTGCCAATTCTACATTTGATAGAGGGCTAGTATCCAATATATACAAAGAAATCAGAAAGCTAGACTATAGAGAATCAAATAATCTTATTAAAGTATGAGGTACACAACTAAAGAATGATTTATCTGCTGAGGAACATCGAATGGCTGGGAAACACCTAAAGAAATGCTCAACATCCCTAGTAATCAGGAAAATGCAAATCAAAACAACCCTAAGATTACACCTTACACCTGTTAGAATGGCTAAGATCAAAAACTCAGATGACATCAGATGCTGGTGAGGATCTGGAAAAAGAGGAACACTCCTCCACTGTTGGTGCAGTTGTAAGCTGGTATAACCACTCTGGAAATCAGTCTGGTGGTTCCTCAGAAAATTTGAGATAGTACTACCTGAAAATCTAGCTATTCTACTCCTGGGCATATACCCCAAAGATGCTCCAACATAAAACAAGGACACATGCTCCACCATGTTCATAGCAGCCTTATTTATTATAACTAGAAGCTGTAAAAAACCCAGATGTCCATCAACAGATGAATGAATACAGAAAATGTGGTACATTTACACAATGGAGTATCACTCTGCTATTAGAAACAATGAGTTCATGAAATTTCTAGGCAAATGGATGGAAGTAAAGACTTTCATCCTGAGTGAGGTAACCCAGTCATAGAAGAACACACATGGTAGTCACTCCCTGATAAGCAGATACTAGCCTCAGAAAGCTCTAAATACCCAATACCCAAAAAACAATCCACAGACATTAATAAGCTCAATAAAAAGGAAGGCCAAAATGGGGATGCCTCAGTTCTTTTTAGAAAAGAGAACAAAACTCTCATGGGAGAAAATGTAAGGTCAAATAGATGAATAGGGATTGAAGAAAGATCACACAGAAACCGCCTCACCTTGGGATCCACCACATATGCAGCCACCAAATCCAAGCACTATAGTTGATCCCAAGAAGTACTTACTGGCAGAATCCAGATAGAGATGCCCCCCCTCGGGGACTATGCTAGTGTCATATAGATACAGCTGAACATGCTTGGAGCTAACCATTGGTCTGAACTGGGGGATCTCAATGATTTTGCTAAAAAAATTACCTAAGGAGCTGAAAGGGGTTTGAACCTCATGGAAAATAACATCATCAACCAACTAAACCCTCCAAAACTCTCATGGAGTAAAACACCATCCTTTGTGCACACTCTGAGAGATCTATTGATCCAGTTGAGTATGTAGCTCAAGATAGCATTGTCTGGCATCAATGTGAGCAGAGGCTTTTTTCCAGAGAGGGTATGTTTTCCCAATGTAGAGGAATGCCAAGGCAATGGATTAGAGAGGGGGATCAAAAGGGAGTGCACCTTTGTGAAGGCAACTGCAGGGGAAGGGGGATGGGAGCGGGGCAAGGTAAAGGGATAGGATCTCAAATGTAAATACAGAGTATCTAACAAAAAATAGATAGTTTAAAATCATAAAATGAGAACAGGGACTTTGTATCCTTTTTGTGGTTGTGGGGAAATCTAATGCATTTTCACCTGGTTCTGGAAATTTCTGTGTTCCTTTGCGTGTGGACCTGCATCATTATAACCTTTGCAATCCTCAAATCCCATTTGACCCTCTTTCTCTTCCTTTAGACTGAGATTACTCTCTGTCCACTTGGATTTTCTAAAGTCATCACCATAATGAGACATGTAAATTAACTATATATGCAATTTTCTTTGGGTATGTAAACTTGCATATTCATAGATTCTAAGAAATAGAGTCTGAAGATTAAGGGCATTTTCTTCACCCTAGCCATATGGGCCAGGTCACAGATCAGATATCTGTGTTGGATATGAAATCTTTGTAATCTGGAAAACACCAAAAACTGGGGGCAGACAAGAAAGGAAAACAGCAATTGCCTCTAATCCAAATGTGGAAGTTACTTGCTGAAGCAAACCATAGATTTAAACTTAACGAGAAGTGATGGCTCACTCTAGAGCCACATGTGAGAGATCACAGCCTAGAAATAAGGATTCTGGTTCTCTTGAGTACCATGTTCTCATGTGGAAGTAGTTGTATGATATTTTAGTTGCTAAGCAAAGAAAGGACATCTCTTTTGTAGGTCTAAGGTTCTATTTCATGGTGTTCTTAACTTTTGTGTTGGTGGGAGACAGTGGTTTCCTACACACATATTTTTTGTTTTTGTTTACTTGTTTGTCTATTGGCTTTATTGTCACAGAAATGGGTTAGACATAGAGATTGGATTTGGCTCTGGTCTGCAACATTTAAACTCTCCAAAAGTTCAGTCATTTGGCCTTGTAGAATCCTTAACACAGTACAGCTGACTTCTTTTCTCACTCTTCCTGTCTCCCAAGTTTCTGTGAAGCTTACTGCACATCTTTACATCCTACGTCTGTATACACTGCAATGTCTGTTCAGTACACACATGTGCACAGAGCTTCTATGTCTCATCCTGTTAAAGCAGGCAAGAAAAGTAAATGCAACCAAAAGTTCCCCAATAGGGAATGAGTGCTAAACAAAGCCTATATATTAGAACAGTACTCAGAAATAAAATTTAACCAGAGCATTTCTAGCTTATCATTATGGATAGACAGAGCAACATATATGTGCATATACATGTAAACAATATTTAAGCAAACATTTAAAAAATCTGAGGCTACTGTATATTATCTATAAACACATTGATAATTAACTAAAGTATAAGGCATGGCACAAAATAGTATAATTAATATTGAAAATGATACTTCTAAAGAACAAAGAGGGAAGTAATCTTATGGTAGACATTGGGAATTTTATATGAACTTGTGTGTTTAGGTTTGCTTAAGGGCATCTGGGTGAACTATTTAGTCTTATAAGAAAGGTAGAGAATCTTTTTTTTTAATTTCCCATTTATTTTTTAAAAAAATATTTAGTAGATTTAAAGCAATCCAAGTTGTGGAGCTAATGACCTAAGGTACCTTAATAAAAACTTTTATTTTGTAACACTTTCTGTTAATCTGTGAGCATAAACATGTCCTTACATTTCCAGAAGAGGCTAGAAACCAGGGGAGTTTTTATGTTGCAATGATTCCCTTTACAGCTGAGCACTTGCAAGGTAATTTACAGACGACAGCATGATCTATAAATGTCAAGCGGGCATAATTATCACAGCATCTCCAGTTTGAAAGACAAATCCTCAGCTTAAGCCTGTTTCATTAAAAAGGCACACTACCTTCTATGAAGGGATCGATTCCCGTTCTGGTGTGGGCAGGAGTGTTCATTGTGTGCTGTTGTTTATAGGGTGATTCCACTCACAGATAGGTCAGCACAAATCTAGGGCTGGGGAGTGCCTGGACCATGCTGCATTGTCCTTTTTCTTCCGTAGATACGGAACCTCAGTACACAAGAGAATAACTGGATGCAGACATCAAGGTTCAGATATCTATAATGTTCTACATAGGGTACTCAGAGTTCCTTGATTACAAGGAATTTCACAGGTCTAACTAGAAGGGAAATGGATATGGTACCTTTAAATATTATTATTATTATCATCTTCATCATCATTAATTTAACTCAGAATAGAAGCTTGTAAAAGCTACATCTAAACCAAACCAATACACATTCAAGTAAATATAAGTCCTTAAGAAAGCAAAAGATTAGGGGTCCTTTACAAAATGTTCCATGTTTAATCCCTGCCTTGACTCAGTGAGGCCAGCTGGCCAGAGAGTTGCTGATCTCTGCCTGTCTCCACTGCTCTGCACTGAGATTAGAGGCATTCACCATTATCCCTGAATTCAAGTAATAGATCAAACTTGGGCCCCCACGCTTGTTCTACGAGGGTTTTACTGACTGAGCCGCTTTCCTGGGTCCTGAATCTTTTTAAGATGGAAGAGTGAAGGGCATTTTTAAAAAAGGAAAACCATTTTTTAAACCTACAAATGACTTGAAAGAGTTCAATAGATTTCAGAATCTCCTTGCTTGGACTGTCAGGGCAAATGCCATGTACTTGGTTGACAAACAAAAAAAAAAAAAATAGAGTTTCTCAATCTCTGGAACCTGGGCATCTAGGACCAGGGTGTGGTGGCCGCATTTTTTTCCCTCATCCCTATAAAACTTGGGTGTAGCACTTGCCAAGTTTTATAGTGTAAACACTCTCATTATGGTTGTTTTCTATGTTATTCACACAAAGTCAAGTGGTTTGAAATTTAGCACTTGGGTCCAACTCACTACAGGTTCACATCCCAAAAGCATACTAGTATCTCAAGGCTTCACATGGACTACTCCCCTAGATGAAGCCATTTTTTCCTGGACTCCTATCTGCCTTTTGAAATATCAGCATCATTGACAGCCTTCTCAGCTGGCTTATCACCCCCTCCGTCTCTTGTGCTTCTCAGTGGTATAACTGTCATGGTGTTGACTTCATCATTATGTGTTTCCTCTAATATATCTGCTTTCCAGACAGACTCTTGAACTATTTGATACTGCTCAAACTTTACATGTGAAGAAAAAAATGATGCTAAGTGCCAAATAGTGTGTAGAAACATAATCAATAACCCATTTAACAAGAAGTGTCTCAATAGTTCTAAGAATAGATACCTTAGTCTAAACCTTCTATTTGCTTTAATTGGATGGTGAGCAAATTGCATAGGCTCTGTGAGTCCAAGTTCTTCTCTTTGCAATGTAGATATAATCAAATGTAACTCAGAATATAGCTGTAAGAGAGCACAGCCCAAGCCAAATCATTAAGGGTTAATAGTTTACAACATGAAGGAGACACTTTGGGTAAGGATGTCTTCTCTAGGCATCTCTCTAGGGTGAGGCGGTTTTGTTGCTACATGTTAAACAGGGTAAGCACTGTTAGTATTTTTTTGAGATGGGACCTTACCTAGAACTCCCAATCTCAGGACATACTCCTGCCTCAGTCTCCTGAATAGATGAGCCATAGGTATGTTCCACTGTTTGCAATAAGTTTGTGTTCTTAATGTTTAATATGTATTATGGTTCTATACTGATGTCTGTACCTTTAAAAATCCGATTAAAATGTCAAAATAGGGCAAGTGAGATGATTCCGGTTGTTAAAACACTGCTGTCCATCCCGACTCACATGATTGGAAGGGGAAACTCAACTCCACAAAGCTGTCCTCTTTCCTGCACATGTTTGCCTTGGAACACACAGGCATGCCCACACACAAACACACACACACACACACACACACACACACACAAAGAGAGAGAGAGAGGGAGTGGGGGAAGGAGAAAGAGGGGATCAAATTAAGTTTTAATCCTTTTCTTATAGAATTTCACAATGCTGGTTGTATTAGTTACCTATATTTCAATTTTCTTTTCTGCTATCATTCTTTCAGCCTTTGCATACAAGATTCCTTCCCACTGACTGTCCAGCCCTGTGTGATGCCAAAAGACTGTGAGACTTCTGAATGGTCCCCATGGAGCCCCTGCTCCAAAACCTGCCGTTCTGGGATTCTGTCACCTGGAGTTAGAAGCAGGAGCCGGAATGTGAAGCATATTGCTATTGGAGGTGGCCAGGAATGCCCAGAACTTCTTGAGAAAGAGACCTGCATTGCTGAAGGGAAACTTCTGCAACCATGTCCCAGGTATTTCACTCTTGAATGTTTTAATAGCTATAACCTCTTTGGAAGTGGTGATAGAAAAAATAGGGTCAGCAAAACTGGTTAAGACCTGTTTCTACTGATTCTTTCTCAGTATAGATCTCCTTTACTTTGGGGATACAGGGCAGTGAATTAAGGCAGGGACTTCAGTGCAGAATCTCACCATTCAAGTTCTGTTTCCACAGCGCTGATGCTACAGAATTCCCACAGTGCCTCAGTGTTTCTCATCTTCTGGTGCTATCTGCTTCTGCTAGTGCTTCACAAAGAAAATGATGAAAGGGCTTGTTACATTTACCTGGTGTAAAAGACACTTGTAAATAGTTGTCACTAGTCCAGAATCCTTGACAACATGCCCACTGTTTAAATAATGCCATCAGCATAGATACGAAATAGTCCCTTGGTGTTGTGTTATTAATGAGTTGCAGCACCCGAGTTCAGATCCTCTTATGCCCCTGTATCTTTGCCAGTCTGTGCCAAAACTTTTCTTCCAGAGTCCCTGGAGAGCCAGAGGATATTGAAAACTGGCTCACTATCCATTACAAGCCGGAGTCTAACATCTTTATATTCATTTGGGGTTGGGAGAGGCTGCCTATATTGTATTTGGTAAAGGCCTCCAGGGTATTTCTTTTAGGTTGTGGGGTTGTTATGAACTCAAAGCTCATAATGACAGAAGTCCCTGAGGACAGTTGTCTGATGGGAAGTCTATTAGAAACAGAGAGATGTCCTGAACTTCCTTGTTAGATATATAATTATTTACAGGAGACATTTTCTAGAGCTTCTTGTAGCCTTGAAGACATGTGGATAAGATTCCTGTTCCCAGAAAAATATTAAACAAGGTAAAAAAGGTTCTCTTGTATAAATACAGCATTTTGTGTCAAATCCAACTTATGTTCTTGATTTCCTGAGCCCGGCCAGCTGTAAAACCTGGAGGCTAGCATGTCATCTCCTAGTGTTGGTCTTACATGTAGTTGTGAGCTATGTGAATCTTCCTCATTGCTGAATACGGTGTATATTGTAGAATTCAAAGATACATCTCTGTTTTAATATTTCTAGCATATTCCTCAGTTAACTTCCTTGTCACTGCTGACTAAACATTCTTTGTATATTATCTATCTATATATCTATCTATGTATCTATCTATCTATGTATCTATCTATCTATCTATCTATCTATCTATCTATCTATCTACCTATCTATTAACTATTAATTTTACCAAAAGAACTCCTGGATTCTTTTATAAGTTTATTTTTAAAAGTATGTGTACATGTGTGCCTGTATCTGAATTTATGTACATAAGTATCATAACCCATGGAAGCCAGAGAGGGCATTGGATCCTTTGGAGCTCTTATTATAGGTAATTGTGGACTGTCTGATGTAATTTCTGAAAACTGGACTCAGGCCCTCTGCAAGAACAGCAAATGCATGCTTAATAACTCAGCCATTTCTGAAGCTCCAGACTCCTTAAATTCCTATAGCTCCTAACATGTGGCTCATGATTCTTTACATTGTAACCCATAGATTCCATTGCATGTTGTCCTTTCTACAGCGACCTTTCATAACACTGATGTAGAGGGAATGAGTGGTTTGCAAATGATATAACTGTGATCTCTTTTTGTCACAGGGCTGCGTAAACTTGTAATCAGATTTTATGTTGATCATTTATTTGTTGTGGTATCTCACAAAAGCTACATATCTTCTCTAGGACACTGCCCTTGATGATGAGATTGCTAATTGTATCATTTACATTATAGGACTAAATCAGAGTCTGGGTGTGAAAAATCCCAGGTCCAGTGCTTAGGACATAAAAACTGTAAAGAAGGAAAGTCATTGTCTTGCTGGTTTTAGGTATAATTCTATTCCTTTCATAAAAAGAATCTTTTCTTTCCTTATATGGCATAACATAGTAGTTGCATGATGAATGAAATTATCTCCTCTGTGTATTTTGGACATATTTTCTCATGGGTGCCTAATTTGGATTTTGTAATTGTGTGCAGGTAGGAATAGAATTTTGAGTTATCACCATACACTATGGTGGGACAGTAATATAGCCAAGGCATAAATAAACCAAATAAGATGGCTTCGTAGAAGAGAAGAATTTCTCATCCAGAGAGACTTTCTGAGACTGAGATGGGTCACTCACAGATGTCATGAAGACTCACTCAAGTTAAGAAATATTTACCAGGACACACTTAACTGTTTCTGTATTTCCTTAACAGCAAACTAGGTTGGGACTAGGAAAACTGTATACCCAAAGTAAGGATTTTTTAGGGATCTTCATTCAGTTGGTACTTAATATCTCGAAATAAAGTCTTGCAGGTTAGTCTGATGACTATCTGGCCCTATAAATCTGCTGTTTCAACACAGGCCTGTGCTTGGAATTTATTTAAAAACAAACAAACAAACCAACCCCTTTTCAAATGATGAATCTGCTTAAAATGAGCTTCTTGAAGAATTACTGAAGTACCAACCACGATTGTCTGTCTGTATTAACTAATGTTTATCCTTGGTTACAGGCAGGAAAACAAATATACAACAACAGTGAAATCAGCATCAGCCATGCTTCCTGTTTATCTGGGTTCTGGGCTGTGGCTTCTACCACAGGAAAAATACAGCACACAGCACAATGGCTGTGCATCTCTTTTTGTTTCTCATTTGACATTGGTGATTAAAATTCATTGTGAGCAATAGAAATGAAAACAAAAATCTATTATGGAACACAAATGCCCCAACCTCTATCCCAGAATTCATGAGTGTCCACATACATCAAACAATTTAATTCACTCCATTTTTTTTTTCATAGCAGGAAAATACATAGTTCTGTGCATCTTCACGTTGTTTTGTGAATTGGCTTTACCATTCCTGTCTTTTCTGTAGAAAACATGTTTAATCAGTAAATAAATAGAGTTCCCATTCTCTGCCAAGTCCAGGATTAAATGTACGGAGACTTCTTAGAACACAATAGATACATTTCACTCCTTTATGGACACAGATTTTTGTTACATTAAAAAAAAAAACAACCAAACAAAAATATATAAAACTTATTTCTGGCATATGAGTTGTTAAAAAATATAACATTAATATTTGGGGAGGAGACAAGCTTATGGAATGCTGTGATGGTTTTGTAAGTACTACTCACATTATTAAATAGTAGAGAATTTTTACTTAAATAAGATCTATTTGTGTTGAGTATGTTATTTAAAGAAAGTGAATAATAAACCACTTCGAAATTGGGAAATAGATTTTCCAAGAAATCGTGTGAGGGAGAAGAGATGTAGTCCCTGCAAACACCTATCTTGTAGTTTTGAGGATGCCTCAGCAGCTGGGCTCCATTGACTCGCCACAGCTGTGACCAGTGTGCATGGTGGTGCTTTTCATCAGTTTGTGAAAAGAAGCCTAACTAAAGGCAGCCAGTTTAAAAGAGCTGCTGAGACTAGAGCCCATGGATGTTGTGTTACCTCACTTGACATGAGATAAGAGCCAATCACGTCCTGCTTGTCATGACACACTCAAGAACTAAGAATTAGTGCCCTGCACACTTGCTTCCTCTCAGGGGTGTGTTTTTTTTTTAACACCTTTATTTTACAAAACAAAGATAAATGTACAGATTTCAAGCATTTTTTGCGTAAAAATTATATAATACATTTTTGTCAGTACTTTTTTTTCAGATTTTAAAATAATTTTTACATAAATCTATATGAATAGTCAGTACTTGATCTTTTTAAAGATTTGAGGGGTGTGCTTTTGACAGGGACTCAAGGACAGTCCAAGCAGCACCCTTCTCCAGCCTCACACAGTCTATAAGCAGATGCATCTCTTCTCCCCAGCTTCAGGATAACATGAAACGTATTAATTAACTGAGAGTAATAAGTGTGGGAAGAAGGTGTCTCCTTTTCACCTGTGACCTTGAGTTGTGTGGGATTCTGCTCTACCTTTGAGGATCATTTTCTGTCCTAGGACACTAAGAGATATGCAATACATAAAAAATGCCAAGGCCCTTGGTTTTTTCCTGAGTCACAGTGAACATTCAAATCATTAGGTCCACACGTCAATGCTTTCAAACACCGTACAAGATGAGGCAGCCTTGTGTACTGTGAAGTCATAATAAAGCAAAGGACAGGGACCTGTCCCATGTCAAAGAAGTAGGACAGACATACATTGGGAAGTAGCTGTGAAGAGAACCCCATTCTAATGAAATAACTTGTAGTGGCCACACAAGGATGTTGAAAAGGAGTCACTTGCAAAACATCTTTGTTAGAAATGATACCACCCACCAGCAACTCTGTCACTTGTGAGAGGGAGAAAAGTTTTCATATGAAAATGGCTGTTCCTTCTCTTACATAATCATTTAAATTTTTCAAGTGAATATCAGGCAGCTCTCTGACATGGTGATAGTGACCAATGCTATGTGAATCTCTTGGGAAGTTGCAAGGCAGAAGCTGCATGGCTGATGGTACCACACAGACTATGCAGTATTACCACAGAGAAGTTATTCAGCATGGCTCCAGTACTCTGGCCTGGCCCAGAACAGAGAGGTTCTGTGAAACACCCCTTCACTCCTCACTGCTGCTACGTGTGAATGTATCCTTATTATGAGTAGGTTAGAAATCCTTGGCAAAAATTCTGCCTCTGCAAACTCATGCTGAGAGGCATCTCCAGGCTCCAAAGTTCCCTTTTGATTTGCTCATTACATGGCTCCAGAGATCAGCTCCGATTTTCCTAACATCTCACCAAAGCACTGAGCTCAATTTTAGATTTTTTTTTTAGATAAAATTCTTTCTTGAGTAAACTCTGAAGACTAGAATTTTGGGGGTGACTGTAGGAGCCTGCCAGAATGTTAGGAAATGTGTGGCAAAAACCTGGCCTGGTTGGGGTTTTTTTTTTTTTTGTTGTTGTTGTTTGTTTGTTTGGTTTTTTTTTGTTTTGTTTTGTTTTTCTTTGCCTATGGTAAAAGGGGGAATTACTCCACTCCAGGGGCTATTTCTCTTCAAAATCTGCTCCAGTCTCTCATGGGGTTAATCAGAATGGAGGAAACAGAAAAAATTGATTTGTTCATCCAGGGAACTTTGAAGAATAGGTTCTTCCCAACAGAATTTTGAGTGCTCAGCAATGCTGTTTTCACCTGTGAACCCACACATTGGTGGGTTATCTTTCTTCCTCCCTCCTTCCCTCCCTTCATTACTTCCTAAGGTCCTTCTTCCCTCCATCCCCCCAATCCCTTTCCTTTTTCCTTCTAAGCGTGAATAGAAGAGTGTTTGACTCATATTCAGTGCTCACTAAACCCTGGGTGAGACAGGTCTGCTCAAGTGCCAGAAAAGGCACAGAACAATATTCTGCACACACACAATTATCATATAATGCATGTGAAGCAAACAAGGATGTCTTTGTTAAAAAAAGAATCATAAATTAGTTCACTGAAGATGATCAGGTGGGCACTCCCCCAGACCGTGGTGACTGCAGAGCGCTTGCGCAGGTTCAGATTGTCTCTGCTGATACCACCTCTAATGTTCCAGATTAAGAAGCTTCCGTTTCACGCAGATGTTTTTTTTGGTGTTGAGGATGGATTTCGCTATTCTAGGTCTTTTGTTATTCCATATGATATTGCACATTGATCTTTCCAATTCCATGAAGAAATGGGTTGGAATTTTGATGGGGATTGCATTTAATCTGTAGATTGCTTTTGGTAGGATGGCCATTTTTTAAGATGTTGATTTTTCCAATCCATGAGCATGGGAGATCTTTCCAATTTCTGAGATCCTCCTCAATTTCTTTCTTTAGAGGTTTGAAGTTCTTGTCATACAGGTCCTTCACTTGCTTAGTTAGAGTCACACCAAGGTATTTCATAGTTTTTTTGACAATTGTGAAGGGTACCTTTTCCCTAATTTCTTTCTCCACATGTTTGTCCTTTGAGTATAGGAAGGCTACTGATTTGTTTGAGTTAATTTTGTATCCAGCCACTTTGCTGAACTTGTTTATCAGCTATAGGAGTTCTCTGGTGGAATTTTTGGGGTCACTCAAGTACACTATTATGTCATCAGCAAAGAGTGATGTTTTTATCTCTTCCTTTTTGATTTGTATTCCCTTGATCTCCTTTTGCCGTCTAATTGCTTCAGCCAGGACTTCCAGTACTCTGTTGAATAGGTAGGGGGAGATTGAACATTCTTGGTGAGTCCCTGATTTTAGTGGGATTGCTTCAAGTTTCCCACTGTTAAGTTTGATGTTGGCTGTTGGTTTGCTGTACAATGAATGCTTTTATTATGTTTAGGTATGGACCTTGGATTCCAGTTCTTTCCAGAACTTTAACATGAAGGCTTGTTTAATTTTGTCAAATGCTTTCTGAGCATCTAGTGACATGACCATGTGATTTTGTTCTTGGATTTGATTATATGTTGGATTACATTGAAGGATTTTCTTATATTAAACATCCATGCATCCAGAGATGAAGCCTACTTGGTCATGATGAATGATCGTTTTGATGTATTCTTGGATTCGGTTTGCAAGGATTTTGTTGAGTATTTTTGCATCAATGTTCATAAGTGAGATTGGTCTGAAGTTCTCTTTCCTTGTAGGGTCTTTGTGTGGTTTAGGTACAAGGGTTATTGTAGCCTCAAAAAATGAGTTGGGTAATATTCCATCTGATTCTATCTTTTGGAATAGTTTGGAGAGTATTGGTGTTATATCCCCAATAAATGTCTGATAAAATTCTGCACTGAACCCGTCTGGACCTGGGCTTTTTTTGGTTGGGAGGCTTTTGATGACTTCTTCTATTTCTTTAGGTGTTATAGGGTTATTTAGATGATTTACTTGGTCCTGGTTTAACTTTGGGATCTTGTATCTGTCTAGGAATTTGTCCATTTCCTCCAGATTTTCTAATTTTGTGGAGTATAAGTTTTTGTAGTAGGATCTGATGATTTCTTGAATTTCCTCAGTTTCAGTTGTTATGTCACCACTTTGGTTTCTCATTTTGTTAATTTGGATACTCTCTCTTTGCCCTCTAGTTAGTCTGGCTAGGGGTTTATCAATCTTGTTGATTTTCTCAAAGAACCAACTCTTGGTTTTGTTGATTTTTTCAATGGTTCTTTTTGTTTATATTTGGTCTATTTCTGCCCTAATTTTGATTATTTCTTGCCGTCTACTCTTTTTGGATATATCTGCTTCGTTTTGTTCGCGGGCTTTTAGCTGTGCTGTCAGGTTGCTGATGTAACCTCTCTCCATTTTCTTTTTGGAAGCACTTAGGGCTATGAGTTTTCCTCTCAATACTGCTTTAATTGCATCCCATAGGTTTGGGTATGTTGTGTTTTTGTTTGCATTGAATTCTAGAAAATCCTTAATTTCTTACTTTATTTCTTCTTTAACTCTGCTATCATTTAAGAGAGCATTGTTTAGTTTCCATGTATATGTGGGCATTTTGTTTTCTTTGTTGTTGTTAAAGACCAGCCATAGACCATGGTGATCTGAGAGGATGCATGGGAGTACCTCAAGCTATATTACAAGGCAATTGTGCTGAAAACTGCATGGTACTGGTACAGAAATAGGCATGTGGATCAATGGAATAGAATAGAAGATCCAGAAATGAGCCCTCATGTATATGGTCAACTGATTTTTGAAAAAGGAGCAGTAAACATTCAATGGAAAAAGGACAGCCTATTCAACAAATGGTGCTGGTCCAACTGGCACTCAGCATGCAAAAGAATGAAAATAGACCCTTTCTTATCTCCTTGTACAAAGCTCAAGTGTAAGTGGATCAAAGATCTCCACATTAAACCAGTTACACTGAAACTATTAGATGAGAAAGTAGGGAAAACCTTAAAACACATAGGCACAGGAGAAAATTTCCTGAACAAAACACCAATGGCTCAAGCTCTAAGGTCAAAGATTAACAAATGGGACTTAATGAGATTGCAAAGTTTCTGTAAGGCTAAGGACATCGTCAAGAAAACAAAACGGCAACCAACAGAATGGGAAAAGATCTTTACCAACACCACATCATATAGAGGCCTAATATCCAAGGTATACAAGGAACTCAAAAAGATAGACACCAGAGAATCAATTAACCCAATTAAAAAATGGGGTACAGAGCTAAACAAAACTTTTTCAGTTGAGGAACACCGAATGGCCAAGAAACATCCGAGGAACTGCTGAACATCCTTAGCCATCAGGGAAATGCAAATCAAAACAACCCTGAGATTCCACCTCACACCAGTCAGATTGGCCAAGATCCAAAACTCAGATGACAGCAGATGCTGGCGAGGCTGCGGAGAAAGAGGAACACTTCTCCACTGTTGGTGGGGTTGCAAGCTAATACAACCACTCTGGAAATCAGTCTGGCGATACCTCAGAAAATTGGATATAGTACTACCTGAAGACCCAGCTATTCCACTTCTGGGCATATACCCCAGAGACACTTTAATACACAACAAAGATATATGCACCACAATGTTCATAGCGGCTCTATTTATAATAGCCAGAAGCTGGAAGGAGCCCAGATGTCCTTCAGAAGATGAATGGATACAAAAATTGTGGTACATATACACAATGGAATACTACTCAGCCACCAGAAACAATGACTTAACCAAATTCTTAAGAAAATGGCTGCATCTAGAGAATATCATCCTGAGTGAGATAACCCAGTCACAAAAGAACAGACATAATATGCAGTCACTGATAGTGGAATTCTAACCCCAGAGGCTTGCACTCCCCCAGAAACAACTCACAGACTGTATGAAGTCCAAGAAATAAAGAAAACAAAGCAAAACAAAAAATATTTAGAAAACAAGAAAACTTTATTTCCATGTTACATTTTGTTTTACATGTACTTTATGCTCATTGTAACTATTAAGTTTTCAAGACATACTATCAAACCTTGAAAAAAATCAAGTACTGACTAAACAATATTTTCATATAGTTTTATGTAAAAACTGTTAAAATCGGAAAAAAGTACTGACAAAAATGTATAATTTTAAGCAAAAATTGTTTAAAATTTGTACATTTATCTTTGTTTTGTAAAATAAAGTTTTTTTTTTTTATTTTTTAAAAAAAGTTTCCGTTTTCATTGGCTGTGATCATTACCTTAGATAGGTTTAGTAGTGAGATCACAGTCTGGATTTGTTCATAACTCAGCTTCTAACACACTTCACCAGTCACACCTTTTAAATCTTCTTCCATTGATTTCTTTCAGTGCACCCAACACCCCACACATAATACAAGCTCGATAAAGAGTTGTCAGATGGATTAATGGGTGCTTTAAGGAGGCATTGTTTCAGTTGCTTAAATTAAACAAATTTCTGCAGCAATTGAAAAGTAAAGGAGCCATATCTTGGAACCCTGGAACACTACGGAGACTTGGTTTCAGAAACTAAACAAGTTTTATAAGAATTTGAAATTATTTCCTCGGGACATTGGCACCTTTTTATTGGATCTATCTATTACTGGTGAATGTAGTTTCATGAGTCCTCCTGGACAGAAGATCTGTTCCCCAGTTAGTGTAAGGAACTTAACGTACTGTTAAGTGCTCTGCATAATGATAGAAGTCCATTAATAATACATATGTGGAGTTTGGCTGGCAAAGCCATCTGCTACAGAGCAGAGAGCCTTGGATTTCGGAGTAGCTTTCCATAATCAATAGCCCATTCTATCCAATAAAAAATTACTAGAGCATAAAATGTATAAAGGCTTGACCAGCTCTCTTATGTTGATAGTCTGTTCAGGAAAAAAAAAAAGACAAGTTAATTCTTTTCCAAGTGCATTTACAACTTTCAAAGGACAACAGACATTACCATAAATTAGTCACGCTGCAGAGCACTGATTTTTAATATAGGCACACATTTAATTTAAATACCTTTTGCTGGAGTTTCAATTCCAGGAGTGTTTGCAAATCTATATGTGCTCAATCAAAACATGACCGTTAACTAATGCAATTATTCTATCAATCTGTCATCATTAAATCACTTAAGATTCTATCCCATGTTCTTGGCTTCGTATCTCAGCCATTTGAAGAAGGAGAGAGGAAGCCTGTGCTTTTAACAGCCTCGAGCCTTATGAAAGTGTCAAGGCTTAGATTTCAAAGGCCAGAGGCCGTGACTGAGTTGGTGTCTTGTGGCTCTTAGAATCACTTTATGACACATTGATACAATGGGAATCATTAAAGATTCTGTGCTGAGTGCTTCTTCTCCTTTTTGTTGGCATTGTCCATTTAGGGGAGTTGTACTTGTTGCCCCAAAATTGGGAATTTTAACTTCCTCTCCCTTTGTCTCTCAATAAAGGAGACAGGCTTAGTCACAGAGTTCTGTGAGATGGAAATTACTCAGAAAATCATCCTGCCTGAGTTGTATAATCTTAGGATCTCAAGTGGCCATGTCCTAGCCTAGATTCTTTTTTTTGGGGGGGGGGGCTCTTGCATTTTGTATGAAGAATATATTTCTATACTTAAAAGATTGGTCTTTGAGTTAACATTAGTATTTTTTAACAATAGTTAATAATTTTATTCTTTGAAATTTACATAATGCATTTTTTAGTGCTCCAGTTGATGGAAGGAGACTTTATTTGGTCCCAGGGTCCCAGCACAGGTATAGACCCAGCTTTATTTGACCTTCTTGGGCACAGGTTGTTGGTGTGGCCACACTTCTTGTGGCAATTGACTGCATGGGAGTATGGGGGTGCAGGCATGCATAGCTCTTGTGGCAGATCATCTTTTCACAGTTGTACTTCTGGACAAGCTGACCAAGGGAAGGCTTGATGATGCCACCATGCAGACGCAGCACCAGGTGCAAGGTAGACTCTTTCTGGATGTTGCAGTCAAAAAGGGTATGGCCATCCTCCAACTATTTGCCAGTGAATATCAGCCTTTCCTGGTCAGGTGGGATGCCTTTTTTGTCCTGGATCTTGGCCTTGACTTTCTCAATGGTGTCACTGTGCTCGACCTCAAGAGTCATTGTCTTGCCCATCAGGGTCTTCATGAAGATATGTATGTTGGTATCTGTTTCTCTGCTGCCTAGTTGAAGAGAAAGAGGACACCAGAAACCCCATTCTCTATCTTTCCAAGATCCCCAGCCCGTATCTTAATCCCTCTTCCTCAGTTTCAAGTTCATTAATATTGTTGTTTTATGATATAGTTTTACTTTTAATTAAGTGTGTGCATGTATAAATATATGTGCATGTGTCCATGAGTACAGGTGTTTGTGGAGGCCAGAAGAGGATGTTGGGTTCCTAGGAGCTGTAGCTATAGGTAGTTGTGACCTTCCTGACTTGGGTCTTAGGAACTGAACTTGTGCCTTTTGCAAAAGAAGCAAGTGCTCTTAACCACTGAACTGGCTCTCCAGCCCCATAAGGTTGTCGATTTTATTTTTGTTGTTGCTGTTGTTGATGATTTGATTACACTGTTATTTAGGCTGCACATATCATCTGAGAATGATATAATACCCTATCTTAGTATTTAAATCTAATGCAGGTGTAAGATTGACCACTAATGGGTAACAGGCTTTAGTTATGAGTTCATGGGTTCAGAAACTAGATCCTAGGATGTAAAGAGAAGGGAAAGGGCTGAGTTGCTCAGTTATAATGTGTACTCATGTCTGTCTCCCTCGTATCTGGAATTGTAACGTCTTTCTAGAGCTTGCTCTGCTGAGTCTTCAATGCCAAGGAGTATAACTATTTATACACATGCAAGGAAGAAATGCAACAATCATTTATCACTCCTCATTTTCTCCTCCACCCTAATCTATTAGACAGTTGTTTATACCTTCAAAGGTATCTTGGGTGCACTTCCTTGCTCCATGTTCAGCAGGATTGCCACAGTCTGGCTATCCTGGGGTTACGAAGATTTTCCTCTTTCCATTCCGTTCACCCTTACCTGCATTCGTCATCACCCTCTTGAGTAATCCTATTATATTACTTCTTCTTGTTACCACTACCAGCCCAAATTTTCATAATTTGCTATTGCTTTAGGAAACCATCAATTTTATACTATCCCTGAAATGTTTTGGGTCTCTTGCCTTAGAGCATCTCTCCCACCACACTGACCTCTGTACATTTTTGGGGCCAGCAAGCATTTTTCTAGCTTGACTTTTGAACATGCTCACTGGCCTGCTAGGACATTAATGTCTATCTGGTTCCCCCCTCTCTGCCATTTTCACTCAGGACTAAGATGGTCTTGATGAGGCTCTGTGTACACCTCACTTTTCTGCTGGTATGATTCCATGCTAGATTCTGAAACCCACTGGAAAGCAGACATCTTACACGGGTTTTGGAAACTGTTAACAACCCTGTTGTCTGAGATCACTCATAGAAAACATGGAGGTGAATAGGTGTCATTATTAAGAAAAGGGAGGGTAGATACACCATTTCTAATGGATGCTACTTGTCAGGCACTTTCTGGCTTTAGTCTCTTACTACCTTCACCCAGCTCTGCTGTTTGAGTTGTAGTTCTTGAATATAACCCATAATGTCATTCTATTCTTTTCTTCCTTGGGATTTGGTGGAGGTTATGGTGACAGGAGGTATACTCATTTGTTAACATGAAGAGATACCATAGTTGTTTCCTCGAGAGGGGATTGCTGATTTAAACAAAAGTAATTCCAAAGGGAGCAATATGAGGGAGTGGATTTCAAAGCTTTCTTGAAAAAGTTACTCACTCACCTTATAGAAACTTGTCTTTGGCAAATATTAGTGATGATTTGAATGTTCATAGCTAGAATAAATGGTGCTTGTCTAACTGGTGGTCTCTACATAGAAGAGTGAAAATATTTTTCACTCTATCATCCTGAGTAAAGCTCAAGTACAAGTGGATCAAGAGCCTCCACATAAAACCTTCTGAATCTAACAGAAGGCAAAGTTGGGAAGAGACTCAAACTCATCGGCATAGGGAAAATTTTCCTGAATAGAACACCAATGGCTCAGGCTCTAAGAATATCAATTGGCAAATGGAAAGCTGGAAAGCTTCTATAAGGCAAAAGACACCATCAACAGGGCAAATTGGCAACCTATAGATTGGAGAAAAAAAAGTCACTAAGCCAACATCCAATAAATGGCTAGCAGCAAAGATATATAAAGAACTCCAAAAGTTAGGATCCAGAAACCAAATGATCAAATTTAAAAATGGGGTACAGAGCTAAACAAACTATTCACAACAGAAGAATCTCAAAGGACTGAGAAGCAAAGAATTTTTCAAAGACATGAAAATGAAAATAATATGACTTTGAGATCTCACCTTACCACCAATCATAATGGTCAAGACCAAAAACTCAGGTGACAGCAGATGCTGGCAAGGATGTAGAGAAAAAGGAACTCTCCTCCATTGTTGCTGGGATTGCCAGCTGATACAACCACTTTTGAAACCAGTCTTGCAGTTCCTCAGAAAATTGGACACAGTACAACCTGAGGACCCAGATATATCACTCTTAGGCATATACCCAGAAGATTCCCTACCATACCATAAGGACACATTTTTTACTATATTTATAGCAACCTTATTTGTAATATCTGAAAACAACTCAGATGTCCCTTAACCAAAGAATGGATGCAGAAAATATGGTTTATTTACACAACGGAATACTATTCATATATTAATAATGAGGATAACCTAAATTTCTCAGGAAATGGATTAAACTAGAAAGTCTTTTGCTTGGTTTTTATTTCCTCCTCCTTGCGACTGTCTTTATGCTATCAACAGTGCCGAAATTTAACCCCTTGAAACTACAAGAGTGTAATTACAAAACAACTCATTGACAGGGATACTAAAGTTATGTTTCTGTGGGACTAGAAGAAGGACTATCTTGATAGTGAGAAATGCTATTGTATAGGCATCACTAAGAGGATCACAAGGATCAATGGAGGATATTTGTGTTTTAGCCCCAGATACAGTTCCTCCTACCAGTACCAGTACTTGCTGGTTCTTGGAATAACCAGGCAAGCAGAGCCACTGTTATGTACTGTTCTCCATTCAGTTTTAAAGAGGGACATGTGTGGCCATCCCATTCATGGCCACAACAGATTCAAGTGTACTTGATTCTGACTTCTACTCTACCCCTTGCTGTGTGCCATTGGAGAAATTGGTTTCATGCCTGTTCTTTCATATGTAATAGTAAATAATGTTTTCTTAGAGGATGATTGAGAGCCTAAGTTGAAGCACTGTGCCTTCATTCACTAAGGCAAAGCCTGCCATAGAATAAGCAGCAGGAAGTGTTTGGTGCCATTGTTTTACTACTTAAATTATTTACTCTGACACCCTAACTGTAATCGCATATTTATTCTTTATAGTCAAAAGGTCAGGAGGATGCAAATTAATCTTGTCTATATGCCAGAGGAGGGAGCACAGAAATTCATTCACTCCTTGTCTTTGGGATTCATCTAAGCCACTGGAAGCATCTCTATGTCTTTCAGAGGGTGGTTTCCCCAGAGGACACAGGACTCTGGTTTCTAAGACTCCATCTTTCTCTGCTGAGCAGGAGGGCAAAATGAGGATGTGTTGAAAGTCCTCGGAGTTGGAAATGGGTTTGCAAAGATGCCTGGTCTTTGACACAGACTCAGTCATTAAAGAGAATGTCGTGGGCTGGAGATTCAGCCTTTGCCAAGGCCCATTGCCAGAAGCACTTCTGTGGAAGCAATAGTATCATTTAGCTGAGCATACTCCTTTGATTTCTTATTCTGTCAGATCCAAGAGACATGCTCTCTCAGGTTGGTGAGGTTCAGGGCGCTGTTTTCATGGTTGCTGGGTGATTTGTGACGAAACATCGCTGAGGTTTTTGGAAAATGTGAAGTGAAAGAGATGAGCGAAGTGTGAAATGACCCACATTTAAAAAGAAGCACAAGCTCTTTACTAGGATGCTTTTTCTTTGCCTCTTGCTGCACTGGTATTTTTTTCAGCAATGGAAAACAATTGTGGTAGTGAAAAAGGCCCCATTTTTCCTCAGGGATTTTTTTTTTCTTTTTTGTCACTTGCTAGGGAATGGAAGTTGGGCTATCTCAGTTAACGAACTACCAACACAAGTTTTGTTTCTTTGTGTACACTCTTTAGTCATTAAATGTTCTTTTTTCATTTTCCTTCATAAAGACTTCTAAAATCTATCCATTGTTAATTATTACAGGGTTGTAAATATTAATTGAAAACATAGCTTGTACAAGACAACTCCTTCCCAGTTTGACTTGCAGTGCTGCCGAACTCTTTCCCATGTTCTCCTCGACACCTTGTTTGCTGAAATGGTACTGTGGCTCTGAAAAATATCAAATCTAGAACATAATAAATTTTAAAAAGAGTTAATTTTTTTCAATAATTTTAAATATGTGTACAATGAATCTTGACTCTCTCCATATTACACATCCCTTTCAACACCCTTGAGGCCTTCCAAATACAGCTCCCTCAACACTCTGTGTTCTGTCTTTATTTTTCTTAAATAAAACTCATTGAAGTCAAAATTGTGCTGCCCATATGCCCGTGAACGTGCAACCAACCACAGGTGAATAGCACACCAGAGTGGCCACAGCCTGATAAAAGGTAACGAATCCGCCCTTTCTCTGGAGCCATCAACTACCAATAACTCAGCTTAGACTGGAGTCTTGCAAATCACTTCCTGGTCTATGCTGGAATTTTAACTATGTGTTCAACAGTTATGCCATGTTTAAGAAAAGCACTCTTCCCCAGACTCTTGCTCTAACACTCTTTCTGCCCTGTAATCCTCATTTTTTCTTGAATTTTCGGTTAAAATGTTTGATATAGACATCCTATCTGTGGCCAAACACTCAATCTCTAATTCTGACTACTTTGACTCGTCTCTGCATTAACAATTGTCCATCTTAAAATAATCTTCTCTCATCAGCCGCACAAATCTCTGGTTATAAACACAGACATTTATAAGGCAGCTTGACAACATGAACATTTAATAATGAACCTACAACAGTGGTTCAACCTAGAACCCATGAACCTGAGCTATGGGTTAATGATCAGATTTATAGTGCTAGGCAAGAATTCCCTTCTGGGAGGTAGGGTTAAACTCCAATCAGAAAACACTAGGATAACCCCACAACAGTCATGTCCCTGTTGACCCAGAGGGTACATCTTGTCTAGCAGCATGATGTTGGAGTATATAGGTACAGTGATAGGTAAGACCTAATATAAGACTATTGATGAAACCTATTAAATCCTCAAGAATAAACAAGTGTGTGTGTGTGTGTGTGTGTGTGTGTGTGTAGTAAGGCAGCAGTGGATAAATAAGCAGAGAAGGATATAAGAAGACAGGAGGAATAGGAGTTTAGTTCAGTGCTAGGATGCTTGCCTATCATGTAGAAAGCCCCAGGTTTAAACAGAGATGAAGGGGAGAAAAGAATAGAAAAAGGATTATCTTTTCTTATATGCCAAGTTCAGTGTTTGGTGTGATTACCTGCATCTCATAAATGGGGAAATGGGAAAATGGGGATCCAGTTTATCAAGTTGAAGGACCTAATAAGCAGCAAGGCTCCTATTCAGATCAGGGGGGTAAGATTCTTCAGTAGGTGCGGTCTATACCACAGTGTATACTAAGCTCTTACTGCCTGTCTTACGAGTTGCAAGTCAGCTGCTGTAGCTAGCCAATTGTTAGACAGACAGAGAGACTTCTTTAAGAGAACAAAAGAAAAGTACCTGGAGAAGAGTTGGGTAAGCATGCAGTCCTCCAGTCAATCACCAACCTCACTTCACTTTGCCATAGAACAGAGTGGCACAGGTCCCACAGCTCAGAGCCAAATCCTTCACTTCTGCACCCAGACATAACAGGGTAAGGAGCTAGAAATGGGTTGCTTTATAGCTATTCCTTTGGAGGAGTTCTGCCTCATGATTCGGAGAAACCCAACTTTCAGTTTTTCTGATGTCCATAAATTAGAAGAATCTTGTCTGTGTTCACCTGTAAAGAGGAGGACTTGCTCTTGAGACATCAAATTCGTTCTTTGTCATCAACCGCTACCCTGGTGTGTGCACAGTATAGATGTTTATATATGGTATCTTGTATAGAATCTATGTGTACATGTAAACTTATGTGTATGTGAGTGCATGTGTGTGTGTGTGTGTGTGTGTGTGTGTGTGTGTATGTGTTTGTACGTGCATGTGAAAGACACAGATTGTAGCAGGCATTTTCCTTTATTTCTCTTCACCTCTTTTTCAAGGCAAGGTACTTTTCTAATTCTGAAGCTCACTTATCCATCTAGACTGGCTGGGCACAAAGCTCCAGGACACCTCATTTCTGCAACCACAGTTGAGTTTCTCACATGAAAGCTGCCATCTGAACTCACATGCAGACATTTGTACACCTGAGACTTCTCCCTATCAGTCCCTTGTCTACACATCTTTAAGTCTAGGAAAATCAAGTGGAAGTGATGTAATAAAGATGAGTGAAAAATGGCACTTTCAACACTCCTGGATGGAGCATCTTCATGTCTGCATCTTCCTCTACAGTGAGCACCTTAAAGAATAATGCTTCTAGGAATTCAAACTTTTTAGATTGATGGCATTCACTTTGAGGAGTTTGGATATTATCAAGATTTTTAGATGTTTTCATATTTGCTGCTTGATTTTCAATTTCACTCTCACTTTTGAAAAAAATGCATGGTCTTAGTGACATGTGATAATTATTACATTTTACTTTATTATAAGAAATCACATAGCTGAGAAATCTTTCCTCACATCTAAGTGTGCTCTCAAGGTTTCTTTGTCATTCTAGTTGGTGATGAGTCTGGGGGAATATATGAGAATATGTGAGAAGGTTATCTGACTGATTTGGGCTTGAGGAACTCTGTGATAATCCACACAAGGAAAGTATGTCTGAAGATGTTCACCTAGGTGTGAATTTTGACAGATAGTTTTGTTTTCTGTAAATGGTGCATAAACTCTAGTGTATTTTACTACTTTATTTTATCTTCTTTAAAATGTTTCTTAAAAAGTAATTATAATCCAAGGAGACCCATGTCTAAGTCAGTTTAAATAATTTCATGTCACTTGTGTTGAAAATATTTGTTGGCTGAACATAGTGACATATACAATGTTAACACATTTTAATAAATATGTAACACACATTTTAATGAATTCATCTTAATTGCTTTATCCTAGTGTCAGGGTGTTAAATGGGAAGAAAATGATTTCTATTCTGTGATTGAGATGCTAGAGTCCATTTGAAAAGAGAGTATCTGCAAGAGTATACATTGCTCTTCCAATTGAAAAAGAAAGCTAACTCACATGCAGTTATCTGGAAGTCTGTCTAACAGCCCTCAATAATAATTTCTGCTGTCACTTATGAGGCTCATTGTGTTTCCAGATCCTTCCTCTAATTCTCTCTCCTCCACTTTACACTGAGACATATCCACTGCTTGTCTTATTTTTCTTCCTTTGGTTTGGTCACTGAGTGCTGTCTGTTGTCACAGTGTACAGCTGTGACTTTCTGTAGGAAATAATAGGGGTCTAGTAAAGCTAGGATACTTCTTTCTCAACCACGAAAAAGAGATTTTTCTACACATGTGATATCATTGCCTACTTTATTTGGAGCTGAATATTTTTCTCATGGCCTCTTCTTCTTTTATACAAATCAAACTGAACAGGTATTCCTGGAGAACCTCTGAATGGAAGGAATGTCAAGTTTCTCTTCTTCTGGAGCAACGAGATCTTCTTTGGCATGAGACAGGACCAATCTGTGGTGGTGGAATCCAGACCCGCGAGGTATACTGTGTCCAGAGCCTACCATCAGCCATCACATCAAAAACTAAGGAAGGTAGGTAGCCAGCTCCTGGCAGAGGGTACTCTTGGCTAGGAGGGTCCACTCCAAAGTTATTCCTAGTATTTTTCATATCTTGGAAAGACTATTCCTTTGATCTTTGAAATTTGCATATATTTGATTTCTATCATATTCATCCACTAAGAACTATCTTGAACTTCCCCTAGTAGCTCCACCCATCACTCTCCTGACTTTATGTCCTCCTTTTTGGATAATAATACAATAAGTTTAATTATTACTTCCCACTTGCACATTGGTATGGAACCAGCCACTGGAGCATGGGCAGCCTACCAGTGGCCAAAGGAGAGTAATTTTTTGCTTCTGTGTCACTCAGTAAACATCAACTATTGATAGCTTCTGGATAAAGGTGGGGTCTTAGTGCCCCCCTCCCCCATTTGTGCTGGAACTTTGACTGCATGCATCCTGTGCAGGTTCTATCTGGGTAACCATAGGTGCTACTGATGTGTCTAATCATCCTGAAGTTCTCAGAAGTCAGCATTTTACAGCTCTGCTCCTTATCTTTCAGCCCTTACATTCTATCTGTCCACTCTACTGCTGTATTCTCTGGAGACTTGCATAGGTGAGAGCTAACCAATAGTAAAGCATTCAGTTACTTATACTTGGTACTTTAGCTATACATCTCTGCATTAATTCTTACCTGTTCCACACCAAAGTTTCTATGACCAAATATTTAAAAGGCAGTTTGAAAACATGACCATTTAGCAAATCAACAACAACAGCTTCCCCCTAGGGCCTATAATCTTCTCACTCATGAGCTTTTAATCAGATTTACAGTGCCAGGTATGACGTACCTTCTATGAAACAGTCATTCAAAAAGCAGTTGGTTAGCCTCACGATTGTACCCACCATGCCATTATTGCACCTGATAATACATCTTGCTAGGAAGGTTGACATTATAGGATGTAGGATCTAGCAGTACATGAGAACATTGGTATTATTTCTCCTTCAGTAGCCTGAACTATGTCTTCTGATACTATGAAAACCCGTGAGCAGGTAGATTTTCTTGGTCAGTCTACATTAGCCTCTCTGTGTTCATCATCCAAACTAAGTGGTTCCTTAAACAGTTGTGCTTTGCCATAAAGTTCTTGTTGGCAGCCAAGAGCCATAGCAATAGCTTTTATTGTTTTAGGTACCTCCAGGGTCTCCCTGACCTGTCACTCATAGGGAGGTAGGTTGTGACTACCAGAGTGGTTGTCACTTAATTACTTTATCTTCTAGAAGCAATATTGTCCACCCACCTTTGTACTTCTGTTCAAATGCCTTTATACATTCCCAAACACACTAGATTTCCACAAGGCTTTTTTATATATCCTTAGTTTTAGTTAGCTTCCTCTTCTCCCTGATAGTCTCGGTTTTATTGCACTTTGTGAGTGTATATATTTCTATAGACACATCCCTTTCAAATATTAATAATCCACTACTTTATTGGCAAATATATAATTCATATATATATACAATGATGGTTGCAGGAAGAAAAGGAAAAGACAATATTATTCATTACCTTCAGCTTTCTGTTAGAGGGCACTTTCTCTATCAGAAGCCAGTTTGTGAAATTTGTGGCAATGATAACATATATGAAGAAATATGAGCAGATTTATGCAAGTTTATTGACTGAAAAAAATGATTGCAGGAAAAATCTTGTACTCTCAATGTACCTGTGGCTTCTACTAGCTAATTAGAGAGTTGAGGCTAAATGAATCCTCTGCTGGTTGGATGGACACGAAGCTGAGGTTGTTTCTGGAGTTTGTCAAGTGTTAGTACTCTGCTCCTATGTAATTTGTTTAAGAAGATGGGTTTCAAGTTTTCTTACTATAGTAAAATATGACTTTTATTATGTAAAGCTTTTTCTGCTCAGTATACTTTTGTGACCAATCTCAGAGTTCTAGAAACATCTACAGCTCTGAGCTTCAATGATCACCTTTTGGGATAATGACACTTAAAAATAGTAATTGTTTTTCTCTTCTCTAATTACAATCATAAAAACTGAAAACTTGCATGCTTTGTGTTTCAAGAGAAAAAACTATCACTGCCACAACTCTTATAAACTTGGAAAACACAGCATCTATTTGAAAAGCTGCAGGTTATCCTTCCAATGTTGAGGATGTTTATATACCACCTCCTTTTTTCTTACCTTTCACTTGTGTCTACAGTTCAAGGAGCTTCAAAGACAAACATGTGAATAAATATGGCCCACATATGTTTTTATGCTTTGACTTGTATCATCTACTGAAATATTATCTTCTTTGTTTTATAAAGCATAATGATCTTTTAATGAATCTCCTATGTCTGAAGTTTGTTCTACGATTTTTCTAGCTTTGTTAATAGAAACTTGTGTAGTGGTCAATGTTCTTGATCATTTTTATTCTTAACTTGACACAAGCCAGAGTCTTGTGGGAAGAAGTTACAAACTTCAATTGATGACTGGCTTTGATCAGGTTAACCTATTCGCATAACTTTGGAGAGTGTGTTGAGTGATGATTGATATAGAAGGCTCAGCCCTTCTATAGTGTGAAAAACACTCCCCCTAGATAGGACATTGTTGCCTAGAGAGGAGCATCTCCATGCCTTTTGCTCAACTTCCTGCTTGAGTTGTTGTCCTGACTTCCTTCCCTCATCAATAGACTGTGACCCAGAAATGAAAGCCCACTAAACACTTTCCAAGTTGCTTTTGGCCAGAGTTTTTTTGTTTTTTTTTTTTTTTGTTTTTTTTTTTATCACAGCAATAGAAGACAATATAGATTAGGCATGGATATTACAATTAGGAAAACCTTTCGAAGAGGGTGTTTTAGTGCTGAAGAATAAGTATTACACAATAAAAGAAGAAACAAAGAAGAGATGTTCACCACAGATTTAGTACCATGAATAAAGCCGAAAAATGAGGATGCCTTCTTAGGCCATGGCATACTTGAAAATCAATATTTGGGTTCACGGGGAAACAATAAGCACTTAGAAAGCCCTCGGTTCTGAGGCAAGGGATATCTGAGAGTGTAAATATGCAATGAGTGTCTCAGCCATGTCTTCTTGTGTAGAGCTGAGCACAGCAAATGAAGCTCTTCTCTAATACATCACAGCCACATGGAAGGCAAGAACTAGCAGCCCGCATACTCTGTAGCAGCTATCAAAGGTCTTAGTTTGCTCTGAAGTACAAGTGAGCCTTCCTTATGAAATGCTTTCATTCCTACTCTCATTCATATGTAACCCTGAAAAAAAGCTATGCTATTCAAATTTCTTCTAGATCCAAATTAAATGCAAGAGAAAATTTGAGTTTCTATTGGAAAACGATGGTGGCTACTTGTCAAATTAGGTCAATAGAATTTAAATAATTTAACTTTGTCTGCTAAGATAGTAATGAATGCCAGAACTAATGACCTTTCTTTTTAAAAATATTTTTGATTAATTAATTAATTAATTAATTAATTAATTAATTAATTAATTAATGTGTGTGCCTGTGCTCATGCATGTCATGTGCTAAGGTGTGGTCAGAAGACACTCCTGAGGGTCAGTTCAGTACTGCTTGGGTTCTGGAGATCAAATAAACGTTGTCAGTCCTGTATCAAAACAGTCATTGAGAAAGGAGGCTTTCTGTATTACTCTGGAATTAATACTTTATTTTTGGATCATGTATTTTAATCTTTAAAAGCAGAGGGTAAATCTCCTATGCTCAGCTCTGCGTAAGAATATTAAAATGTTAATATGCTAAGGAGACTCTCACAAGTAGTCAAGTTCTATTAGTGAGTGTATTGGCCATCCAGGAATGTTTTGAGGTATAAATAATATGTGTTCTCAGCAGATGGATCTATTTCTTAAGGTAAGATTGAAAAATATCTTTTCCAATCTTGCAAAGGACTAGAAATGTCCTTTCCTTGTCTTTAGAGACTGGTGTTGCAATCAGTATGCTCCTTTGAAAGTGAGAATGAGGTAGCACAGGGAATAGTACTACGCACTGTCCTTCACTGTCACCCAAGAGGCAAAACGGGATGTTCAAACAGGGTGATAGCATTTTATCTTGTTTGTGCTAAGAAAGAAAATGGATGCTGAATGAAATAGCCATTGCTAACTCGCAGTAGAAACTTTGATGAGAATATTGTCACAGCCTAAATAAGTAAGAACACTGGCCTATAATCATTTCATCCTGGACATTTCCTCTGTTATTGGGTTGCTGATTGCAGGAGAAAGTCAACAGAAGGAAGCAGAAGAATAACATGAATAGGCCAATCTCCACAGTCCTCAGTCAACCAGATACTGAAGGAAGAAGGTGAACAAAATCAGGGGCGTGGATTTTACTAGTGAGCAACTAAAGGAGTCAGAGGATACTTAGAAAAGAGATACCGAGATATATAGATAGATAGATAGATAGATAGATAGATAGATAGATAGAAAGATAAATAGACAGACACACAGGCAGACAGACAGGGAGGAAGGGAAGGAGGGGAAGAGAGAGAAGGGTGACATCAGAAGTCAAGCCCCAGGCACCTATTAGATTATTAGGTTTGACTGTGTTCCCTCTCTGCTTTTATCTCAAACCCATAAGCTGTAGGATGGTGCTTGGGAATTGAAAGTAATTTTTTATTGTTATGAAGTCCATAAATAGTCCACTATTGAGTTTAATTCTATCTCTTTCTTAAATAAAAAGACTACTTACAACTTACCAAGCCATATAGTGTAGGCAAAGTTTTAAAAAAAATGACAGAAATAGAAAGTTAATTTTATATATATATATATATATATATATATATATATATATATATATATATACACATACACACACACACACACACAAACACACACACACACATATATAAATATAAAACTATATGTTTGTATGTAAATATATGTGTGTGTCTTTTTTATATAGGTAAACATCAACTGTATGCTTAATTGTTTAATTGAATGGATGAGATTGATAGATAATAGATTGACAAATAAAAATAGAAAGAAGGGAGCGGAGCCCGGCCCATCTGCCACCCGGAACGGCAGCTTGTAAAGGCTGAACAACTGGTGAGTGGGAGACCTAGGCTGCAGGGGAGCGGAGGGATCTCTGCAGAGTGCACACAGAAAGTGCACCCCCTGCCTTGCCCTGCCCTGCCCTGCCTGATCCAGCAACCGGGAACAGAAATTTAGAACTTCTGTTTCCACCCGGTGGTGACTTCAGGACGCAGAGCTGAGCCCGGCCCATCTGCCACCCGGAACGGCGGCTCATTGAGGCTGAGAAACTGGTGGGTGGGAGACCTGGGCTGCCGGGGAGCACAGAGATCTCTGCGAAGTGCACACGGAAAGTGCACCCCCTGCCTTGCCCTGCCCTGCCTTGCCTTGCCTGATCCAGCGACCAGGAACAGAAATTTAGAACTCCTGTTTTCACCCGGCAGTGACTTCAGGACGCAGAGCGGAGCCTGGCCCATCTGCCACCCGGAACGGTGGCTCGTAGGGGCTGAGCAACTGGTGGGTGTGAAACCTGGGCTGCCGGGGAGCAGAGAGATCTCTGCAGAGTGCACACAGAAAGTGCACCCCCTGCCTTGCCCTGCCCTGCCCTGCCTGAGCAAGCAACCAGGAACAGAAAGTTGGAACATCTGTTCCCACCCGACGACTCTGAGGCATAGAACAGGGCTCGACCCATCTGCCACCTGGACCAGTGGAGATCCAGGGACACAGACCAGATACAAGGGAAAGGCAAGAACATATCACTGACAACAAAATGGTAAGAGGAAAGGGAAAGAGTATACCCAAGGAAACCAAGACAATCCAGCAACACCAGAACCCAGCTCTCCCATAACAGCAAATATCAGAAATCCAAACACTCCAGAAAAAAAAGACACAGACCTGAAATCATACCTTAAGATGCTGATAGAGATACTTAAACAAGAAAGGGAGGAAAAGCAAAAAGATTCAGAAGCTTTTAAAGAAGAAACAAGAAAAACACTCAAAGAACTCAAAGAACTAGAGGAAAACAGAACCAAAGAAATAAAGGAATGGAAGAGGGAAATTAAAACGGAAATTGACACAATAAAGAAAACGCTAAAAGTAATAACCCTAGAGGCAGAACACCAAAAAAAGACATCAGGAGTCACAAAAGCAAGCATTTCCAATAGATTACCAGAGATCGAAGAGAGAATCTCAGGGGCAGAAGACAACTTTGCAAACATAGACAAAACAGCCAGAGAAGATGCAAAAAACAAAAAGCTCCTAACCCAAAATGTCCAGGAAATCCAAGACACAATGAGAAGACCGAAGCTAAGGATAATAGGAATAGAAGAGGGAGAAGAGTATCAAGTAAGAGGCACAGTAAATATCTTCAACAAAATCGTAGAAGAAAACTTCCCTACCCTCAAGAATGAGATGACCATGTGGATAAAAGAAGCCTTCAGAACCCCAAACAGGTTGGACCAGAAAAGAAATACCTCCTGACACAAAAAAGTAAAAACATCAAGTGCCCAAAGCAAAGAAAGAATACTAAAAGCAGCAAGGGAAAAAGGTCAGGTAACATATAAAGGCAGGCCAATCAGAATCACACCCGATTTCTCAACAGAGACTATGAAAGCTAGAAGAGCCTGGACAGACATCATGCACACCCTAAGAGAGCACAATTGGCAGCCCAAGCTGCTATACCCAACAAAGCTATCAATCACCATCGATGGAGAGATGAAGATATTTCAAGACAAATCACAATTTACACAATATCTGACCACAAACCCAGCATTACAACGAATTATAGGTGGGAAACCCAATACAATGAGGGAAAATACAGCCTAGTGAAAACAAGAAAACTCCTAAACAAGAAAACTAAAAGAAGAAAAAAACAGAGACACAACTCAACCCAAAAAAGCAATAATGACAGGAAACAGAAACAACTATTCCTTGATATCTATTAACATAAATGGACTCAACTCCCCAATAAAGAGACATAGACTGTCAGACTGGATACATAAACAAAATCCAGCCTTTTGCTGCATACAGGAAACTCATCTCAGAGACAGAGACAGACACTATCTCAGAGAAAAAGGGTGGGAAAAAAACTTCCAAGCAAACAGCTCCAAGAAGCAAGATGGAGTGTCTATTCTAATATCAAATAAAGTAAATTTCCAACCAAAAGTTATCAAAAAAGATAAGGAAGGACACATTTTACTCATTACCGGGAAATCTGTCAGGAGGAACTCTCAATCCTTAACATATATGCTCCAAATAAAAACGCACCCACATTCATAAAAGGAACCCTACTAAAGCTCAAAAAATACATTTCACCCCACACAATAATAGTGGGAGACTTTAATACTCCACTCTCACCAATGGACAGATCATGGAAACAGAAACTGAACAAGGACACTGAAAAACTAGCAGAGACTTTGAACCAACTAGAATTAATACATATATACAGAACGTATTATCCTAAAGAAAAAGAATACACCTTCTTCTCACCACCCTATGGCACCTTCTCGAAAATTGACCACATAATTGGACACAGAATGAGCCTCAATCGATATAAGAAGATTGAGATAATCCCATGCATCCTCTCAGATCACCATGGTTTATGGCTGGTCTTTAACAACAACAAAGGCAACAAAAAGCCCACATACACATGGAAACTAAACAACGCTCTGTTAAACGATAGCAGGGTCAAAGAAGAAATAAAGAAAGAAATTAAGGATTTTCTAGAATTCAATGCAAACGAAAACACAACATACCCAAACCTATGAGATGCAATGAAAGCAGTATTGAGAGGAAAACTCATAGCCCTAAGTGCTTCCAGGAAGAAATTGGAGAGAGCTTACATCAGCAACCTGACAGCACAGCTAAAAAAACCTATAACAAAAGAAAGCAGATACACCCAAAAAGAGTAGACGGCAAGAAATAATCAAAATTAGGATAGAAATAGACCAAATAGAAACAAAAAGAACCATTGAAAAAATAAACAAAACCAAGAGTTGGTTCTTTGAGAAAATCAACAAGATTGATAAACCCCTAGCCAGACTAACTAAAGGGCAAAGAGAGAGTATCCAAATTAACAAAATGAGAAAGCAAAGTGGTGACATAACAACTGAAACTGAGGAAATTCAAGAAATCATCAGATCCTACTACAGAAACTTGTACTCCATAAAATTGGAAAATCTGGAGGAAATGGACGAATTCCTAGACAGATACAAGATCCCAAAGTTAAACCAGGACCAAGTAAACCATCTAAATAACCCTATAACACCTAAAGAAATAGAAGAAGTCATCAAAAGCCTCCCAACCAAAAAAAGCCCAGGTCCACACGGGTTCAGTGCAGAATTTTATCAGACATTTATTGGGGATATAACACCAATACTCTCCAAACTATTCCAAAAGATAGAATCAGATGGAATATCACCTTACTCATTTTTTGAGGCTACAATAACCCTCGTACATAAACCACACAAAGACCCTACAAGGAAAGAGAACTTTAGACCAATCTCACTTATGAACATTGATGCAAAAATACTCAACAAAATCCTTGCAAACCGAATCCAAGAACACATCAAAACGATCATTCATCTTGACCAAGTAGGCTTCATCCCTGGGATGCAGGGATGGTTTAACATAAGGAAATCCATCAACGTAATCCACCATATAAACAAACTCAAAGATCAAAATCACATGGTCATCACACTAGACAATGAGAAAGCATTTGACAAAATCCAACACCCCTTCATGTTAAAATTCCTGGAAAGAACAGGAATCCAAGGTCCATACTTAAACATAATAAAAGCAATAGACAGCAAACCAACAGCCAACATCAAACTTAATGGCGGGAAACTTGAAGCAATCCCACTAAAATCAGGGACTCAACAATGCTGCCAACTCTCCCCCTACCTATTCAACATAGTACTGGAAGTCCTGGCTGGAGCAATTAGACAGCAAAAGGAGATCAAGGGGATTCAAATTGGAAAGGAAGAGATAAAAACTTCACTCTTTGCCAATGACATGATAGTGTACTTGAGTGACCCCAAAAATTCCATCAGAGAACTCCTACAGCTGATAAACAAGTTCAGCAATGTGGCTGGATACAAAATTTCGCAAACAAATCTGTAGTCTTCCTATACTCAAAGGACAAACATGTGGAGAAAGAAATTAGGGAAAAGGTACCCTTCACAATCGTCACAAAAACTATGAAATACCTTGGTGTGACTCTAACTAAGCAAGTGAAGAACCTGTATGACAAGAACTTCAAATCTCTATAGAAAAAAATTGAGGAGGATTTCAGAAAATGGAAAGATCTCCCATGCTCATGGATTGGAAAGATCAACATCTTAAAAATGGCCATCCTACCAAAAGCAATCTACAGATTCAATGCAATCCCCAACAAAATTTTAACCCAATTCTTCATGGAATTTGAAAGATCAGTGTGCAATTTCATATGGAATAACAAAAGACCTAGAATAGCCAAATCCATCCTCAACAACAAAAAAACATCTGCGGGAATCACTATCCCTGACCTCAAGCTATATTGCAAGGCAATTGTGGAGAAAACTGCATGGTACTGGTACAGAAATAGGTATGTGGATCAATGGAATAGAATAGAAGATCCAGAAATGAGCCCTCATGTATATAGTCACCTGATTTTTGACAAAGGAGCAGTACACATTCAATGGAAAAAAAAGGACAGCCTATTCAACAAATGGTGCTGGTCCAACTGGCACTCAGCATGCAAAAGAATGAAAATAGACTCCTTCTTATCTCCTTTTACAAAGCTCAAGTGTAAGTGGATCAAAGATCTCCACATTAAACCAGATATACTGAAACTATTAGATGGGAAATTATGGAAAACCTTAGAACACATAGGCACAGGAGAAAATTTCCTGAACAAAACACTAATGGCTCAAGCTCTAAGGTCAAAGATTAACAAATGGGACTTAATGAGATTGCAAAGTTTCTGTAAGGCTAAGGACATCGTCAAGAAAACAAAACGGCAACCAACAGAATGGGAAAAGATCTTAACCAACACCACATCAGATAGAGGCCTAATATCCTAGGTGTAGAAGGAACTCAAAAAGCTAGACACCAGAGAATCAAATAGCCCTATTAAAAAATGGGGTACAGAGCTAAACAAAACTTTTTCAGTTGAGGAACACCGAATGGCCGAGAAACATCTGAGGAAGTGCTGGACATCCTTAGCCATCAGGGAAATGCAAATCAAAACAACCCTGAGATTCCACCTCACACCAGTCAGATTGCCCAACATCCAAAACTCAGATGACAGCAGATGCTGGCGAGGCTGCGGAGAAAGAGGAACACTTCTCCACTGTTGGTGGGGTTGCAAGCTAATACAACCACTCTGGAAATCAGTCTGGCGATACCTCAGAAAATTGGATATAGTACTACCTGAAGACCCAGCTACTCCACTTCTGGGCATATACCCCAGAGACACTTTAATACACAACAAAGATATATGCACCACAATGTTCATAGCGGCTCTATTTATAATAGCCAGAAGCTGGAAGGAGCCCAGATGTCCTTCAGAAGATGAATGGATACAAAAATTGGTGTACATATACACAATGGAATACTACTCAGCCACCAGAAACAATGACTTAACCAAATTCTTAAGAAAATGGCTGCATCTAGAGAATATCATCCTGAGTGAGATAACCCAGTCACAAAAGAACAGACATAATATGCAGTCACTGATAGTGGGATGCTTACCCCAGAGGCCTGCACTCCCCCAGAAACAACTCACAGACTGTATGAAGTCCAAGAAATAAAAAAACAAAACAGAACAAAAAATATTTAGAAAACAAGAAAACTTTAACTATTTCCATGTTACATTTTGTTTTACATGTACTTTATGCTCATTGTAACTATTAAGTTTTCAAGGCATACTATCAAACCTTGAAAAAAAATCAAGTACTGACTAAAAAATATATTCATATAGTTTTATGTAAAAATTATGTTAAAATCTGAAAAAAAGTACTGACACAAATGTATAATTTTAAGCAAAAAATGTTTAAAATCTGTACATTTATCTTTGTTTTGTAAAATAAAGTTGTTTTAAAAAATAGATAGAAGGTATAAATAAATATAGGTTTAATATTTTCTCCGGAATGTGAAGCATTTTGTACAGAGGAAATAATGATTAAATATTTAGAGGCAACTTGGTCACTGGATGTCTAAATGAAGGTTGATTTTTATTGGCGGTTTTTGATTGCTTTTTAAAAATCTAAGTTCAGTGACTTTCTAAATTAAGTGTAACAAACTCATGTTAGTGTGATTTAGGCATGTTTATTAAATTGCTATGATTAGCAAAACTCCAGAAGAGTCCCTATTTTAATCATTTATTAAATTACCAGGCACTTCTTGACATTATATATTTTCCAATTTATGTAGTTCAAGATATACTTCACATGACTTAAGGCATCCCAGGACCTAAGTAAAGAACAAGCTCAGGATAGCCGAGGAAGATACTTCACACTGAATATATTGCTCATGGGAAAACGAAATGGCTTCTGGATAAATATACATGCTTGCTGACACATGGGTCTTGCTGAATCTGAATCCTATAAAAAAGAAAAGCAGGTGTTTACCCTCTGGGAAATTATATATATATATATATATATATATATATATATATATATATATATATATATATATATATATTCAAAAGTAGTTCAGATACATTGATAATTCCATTTCATGTGTTATTAAAATGAAAGTTTGCAGTATCACAGAAAGTGAAGATTACCAAGTACTAGAACTGGCTATGAATTAAGATGTTTCAGTGATGTCTCCCTGCCCAAATAAAGCACTAACACTAATTCTCTAACATTAATTCTCACATAGGCTTTATTCTCTAAAGGGGATCAGCCACTGGACTTGATGTCTATGCTCTGAAAAGGACCAACCATTGTAGGTGAATCATAATGTGAGTGTGAAGGAAGGTGGAGACCAGGAAGCATCTTTTCCTTTTCTTCCACATTTATTATGCTTTGTTCCATTTATAACCCCAATTATTTCTTATTTTATTTTCACCCTCCATTTTTTAAAATATCTTTTTTTCACCTTGCATAAATCTAGAGAGCAAGCATATTCTTGATAATTACAGTAGACTTGCTAGCAACTTACACATTTTCTAGGGAAAAAGGAATCTGAACTCAATAGATATTTGTGAACAAAATATGGAACCTCCCACCTATGTGCTTAGGGTTAGTTGAGGTTCTCCTTTTGGGTGTTGGGCAGCTTCCTCTTCATTCTATTTTTTTCACACACACCTGCACTTCATTAACAAATAGTCATGTTTTCTTTTTCAGAGTCAGAAAAAACATGCAAAGCCTAGTGCATTGACAATATCTTCAGTTAAATATCGCACTTGAATTACTTTTGTCAGCTAGACTGGAGGTGTCTGAGTGCCAAACCAAAAGAGAATGAGATTCTTCTTGGCAGCAGAATTTTTTTGAGACAGTCATTGCTCCCAAATTTATTTCTTAAGTCTTTTAAAATATGTGAATGCACAGCAAGTGGGGTGGGGCAAAAACATCTATTTATTGGGCCCACCTTTCTGGAGGAAAATTTTAGTATTTGTTCCAAACTGTCCCTGGGAATTTTCCCATGCTTGACTTTTAATTTCTCATTACAAACATCTCTCAGGAGGGCAGACTTAAATTGGGCCTAGGCTGTATTAAATAGATTCTCATATCTCTGGACCTTTTCTTGGGTTCTCTTGAGTAGGAATTGATTCCCACATCAAAATAAAATGTGGAAACATAACTGCATGTTAATGCTTCTTCTAATAACACAAACTTGAGGTAGAATGCATGGCTGTACCTCTTGGTGTTTGGTCTTTTTAAATTCTGCTTTTACTTCTGCATTAAGTTTTGTTTAAATGACATAGAGTGCAATATTTTGATATATGATCATATTGAGGGATGAGTGACTTGAAGTAATAAGTATCTGCCTCACCTGATTTTATGGTGAGAATCCCTAATATATTCCTTTTTAGCCACTTTAAAGCATGGCGATTACTGACTCTGGTCACCATGCTTTTTACTGTAGAGCTCATGAGCTTATGTCTCCGTAGATGTGCTATTCTTTAGGAGTTAATAATATTTATGACTCTGTTCATGCTTTTCCCAAGCTGCACCAATGCTTTATAGATTTCAAACTCTGACCCAGACTCCCATGTTGCTGTTTGAATAATCTATAGACATTTTGAATTCAGTGTTGTCCACATTGTATTCTTCACCATTTTCCCAGGTCTGTAGAGGATTTCTTAATGTGCCAACAGTCCTGCAATCATCTTTCCCTTCAGAACTCCTAATAGAATTGTAATGTATGCTCGGTAGCTTGCTGCCATTGGCCCTCAGCTCTTGTTTATCTGGAAATGCAATTGGTTTCTTCTATTTACTATCTTCTCTCACCATTTCTCATTCCATTTCATGTACTGGTATTAATTACACTGTTTAATGAATTTCCCTCCCCTTTTTATCCTCTTTCAGAAAATGCACATCCTGTATAGCTCTTCAGGTGAAATTCTTCTATGTAGATTCTCCCTTTTTCATTGGCTGCATAACCTGCTAGATTCAATAACATATTCATGGGCTCTAGGGAGTAAGACATGGGCAACTTGGAGTGGTCAAAACCTCACATGCCCAAACTTCCACTTTTGATAATGAGAAGCAAAAGAATACTTGCCATTTCTTTTAAATGTAAAAAAATTACACTTTTCTTGGCTTAGTCAGTTGGTGCACACTGGATACACACAGGTCTATGTTTTTAGTAATTGAGACACTAAGCATGAGGTAAGGATTGCCAGGTTGGGGATGAAATGTGACATTCATAGCTATATGGTGACAGGGATGTTACTGAGCCTCACTAAGCCTCTAGGTCTCTCATCTGTAAAATTGAAATAATATTAGAGTTCTCAGGAATATCCATTTTTAAAGAAGAGAAAAATCACATCACAACACCTAATCCATGAAAGACTCCAAAAAGCACAAATTATTCACTTTTGAAAATTAATCATTCATAGAATTATCTAAGACAGTTCTACAGGCTAAGCACCATGCCATGTATTTGGAATGAAGATGGATACATCAGCCCACAATATGAGAGAAATAAAGCCAATTGGTAGGAACAAGACAAAATCAGATTACATGGGTCTATTACCATGACTCTTGCAGTCCAGGTATATACAAAGCATATTCCAAATGCAAGATTAAATTAATATAGTAGAAGAGTAAAGGACTTTGCCTTTAAAATTCCTATTAAAATGAAAATGCCCCAGCCTCCTCATCTGTAAAATTAGAGTTAGAATCTGGTCCAATGGTAAGTTTCTTTCATTAGTGGAGTTATATTAGGTATTCCTTCTGCAAAGTAGTTCAACTGTAAGTACTCAGAAGCTAGTAGATGCTGGCCTAAACACTGGGCACTTGATTGACAGCCTGAATGTTGGGATGAAATAGTGTGAGTAGTCATTCCTTATCTCCAGCATAAGCCCCCTATGCTGAGTTCTCACATGGTGAAATGTGTCCTGAAAGCATTGCTAACATGTTGAACACTGTACTTAGATATGGGGAATCACATTCAAACCTGACTGGTCTTTAGGAAGTTTACAGACTTCAGGATGAAATGAGTAGTGTGATATTTCATGTAAGATGAAGTGAGAAGGAGGAATTCAGAATTGGCATATTATTAATCGAAATATAAAGTATCCCCAGGATTTCTGAGAGTACAAATGAAAAAAATCCAGCAAAGAACAACATTCTGAAGGACTTGAGACTGGTTGTATGAGCATTCACAGGAAGTGCTGCTTGTGAGTTTGAATTTGACTAGTAACACACCCATGTAGCAAACAACAGAAGCGTTTAAGGTGACACGTGCCTTAAGAACACTATGCTACCCTCACATATATGGTCACCTGATTTTTGACAAAGGAGCCGTAAACATTCAATGGAAAAAAGACAGCCTATTCAACATATGGTGCTGGTCCAACTGGCACTCAACATGCTTAAGAATGAAAATAGACCCTTTCCTATCTCTTTGTACAAAGCTCAAGTGTAAGTGGATCAAAGATCTCCACATTAAACCAGATACACTGAAACTATTAGATGAGAAAGTAGGGAAAACTTTAGAACATATAGGCACAGGAGAAAATTTTCTGAACAAAACACCAATGGCTCAAGCTCTAAGGTCAAAGATTAACAAATGGGACTTAATGAGATTGCAAAGTTTCTGTAAGGCTAAGGATGCTGTGAAGAAAACAAAACAGCAGCCAACAGAATGGGAAAAGATCTTTACCAACTCCACATCAGATAGAGGCCTAATATCTAAGGTATACAAAGAACTCAAAAAGCTAGACACCAGAGAATCAAATAACCTTATTAAAAATGGGGTACAGAGCTAAACAAAACGTTCTCAGTTGAGGAATATTGAATGGCTGAGAAATATCTGAGGAAGTGCTCGACATCTTTAGCCATCAGGGAAATGCAAATCAAAACAACCCTGAGATTCCACCTCACACCAGTCAGATTGGCCAAGATCCAAAACTCAGACAACAACAGATGCTGGCAAGGTTGCAGAGAAAGAGGAACCCTTCTCCACTATTGGTGAGGTTGCAAACTAATACAACCACTCTGGAAATCAGTCTGGCGATACCTCAGAAAATTGGACATAATACTACCTGAAGACCCAGCTATTCCACTTCTGGGCATATACCCCAGAGACACCTTAGTACACAACAAAGATATATGTACCACAATGTTTATAGCAGCTCTATTTATAATAGCCAGAAGCTGGAAGGAACCCAGATGTCCTTCAGAAGATGAATGGATACAAAAATTTTGGTACATTTAGACAATGGAATACTACTCAGCCACCAGAAACAATGACTTGACCAAATTCTTCAGAAAATGGCTGCCTCTAGAGAATATCATTCTGAGATAACCCAGTCACAAAAGAACAGACATAATATGCAGTCACTGATAATGGGATGCTAACCCCAGAGGCTTGCACTGCCCCAGAAATAACTCACAGACTATATGAAGTCCAAGAAATAAAGAAAACAAAACAGAACAAAAAATATTTAGAAAACAAGAAAACTTTATTTCCATGTTACATTTTGTTTTACATGTACTTTATGCTCATTTTAACTATTAAGTTTTCAAAGCATACTATCAAACCTTTAAAAAATCAAGTACTGACTAAAAAATATATCCATACAGTTTTATGTAAAAATTATTTTAAAATCTGAAAAAAAAATACTGACAAAAATGTATTGTATAATTTTATGCAAACAATGCTTAAAATCTGTACATTTATCTTTGTTTTGTAAAATAAAGTTGTTAAAAAAAAAAAAAGAACACTATGCTAACCTGCAATGGTTCTGTAGATGCTACCAAACTCTATTGACTCCTTGTCCTGAGGCAAAGGGTAGTTTGTTTATCTACAGCACTGCCCTAGTTAAATATCTTCATTATGTTAGCTTCTTGTTCCCCATGTACAGTAATGAAAGACCAGGCATACAATGCCTGTAGGCATAGTGAGTGCTATGACCGGAGAGGACACCTCCTGTAGGATCCCTGCCCTCTTATGAGGTGGCTAAAAGTAATATGCCTAACTGCAACCCCAAAGGTGACATCATCCCTCTCTTTCAGTCCTAAAATTTTGTGTCATAAATAATGTTACGGTTTTCAAATTATAACCTGGAAGGACTGTCTCTATTATATGAAACGATATAGTTTCCCCAGCTCTCAAAACCTTAGAATGACTGAAAGCAAATTTATAAACCTTGTATGTAGAGTACTTTAGCAGATATCTATATCACTTTGTAGTGTTCACACATAGGCTATTATTAGAGTTAAACTATATAATTAAAATAATCTATTTGGAAAATTATAGTATTCTGCTTTGGAAATTGTCATATTTTCAAAGGGCATGCTTTCTGAGGCCTCAACTGCACACCCTGAGGCAGCTCTGGTTATCAAAGGCAGAGCATGCTTCTTGGCAACTTTGAGTGGCACCTACACCCTATTGCTCCAAGCACATGTGGGCACTGCAGATTTGAGGTGTACAGAAATACAGATAATGGGATTAGTGTTCTGGTTCCAGGGAAGAGAATAGGAAGAAGAACTACACTGAGAGTCAGGAGAATGGAACGCTCCCTTTGTTCTGTATTATTCATAGTGGGCCTCACCTTGAGCAGGTGTCTGACTTCAACTTCTTCCCTTTAAAGGTGAGGACAAAGAAATGTACTGATTCCAATCCTTCAGAAGAGGGTAATATGTGGAATATGGAGATAAAATAGTACTATGAAGATAATCTCTGTATGTATCACACAAAATTTGTTTTCTACCACAGCTCTGTCACTGAAGGGATGTATTGGGAATGCTACAGGGTTTTCTCAGGAGTTACTCATGAAATTCTCTTTCCTGCCAGGTGGGACACATTGGAAGGCTGACATGATTCTTCTAGACTACCTCTAACTACTTGTAGCTACAACCACATCTATCATGACTTTAATGATAAAACAACACTATTTTATTAAAATAAACTCTAATCATTTTTGATTTAGTCATACTTTTCTAAATACTTCTCCTGACATTAAAGCAAAATATTAAAATAGGCTTTAAGGAAATGGAATTAGGGACAGAGGTAATTTATCATGATTTACCTATTTTCAACTTTTATATAAACAAGTCCTCTGACATTTTTTGAGACAGGGATTCTTTGTGTAACAATCCTGGTTGTCCCGGAACTCTATCTTTGTAGACCAGGGTGGTCTGAGACTCACAGAGATCTCCCTGCCTCCGTCTCCAGGGTAGGTCCACTAATTCTTGCTAAGTCTATTGCTTTCCAGGCTCCCCAAGTGGCACTTCTTCTCAATCTCTGATCCTCATCTGGATTCTGAAAATGAGAACATTTCTTGTTATTGTCACTAGTAGAGAAGTTTAGGAAAGACCCGTGCAATGCTACACTTGTGAGATGTGGAAACTGGGGCTTGCAGAAGTGGAAGCCCGAGAGCCTGAGAGATGGAGAGCCAAAGTCCCAAGCTGTCAGCCTTCAACTTCTAACACAACAGACAATTTCAACCCTTTATCCGGGCAGGAAAAGTGAAGCTCCTATAAAGCACTCCTAACTGGAAGCTATTTTCCCTCACACTAATTTACTCTCCAGTCTAATTTCTTCCTAGCTAAATTTGGCAACTATTCAAGTTCTTGGGATTGGAAGGAAGCCCCAGGAATCACAGGGCTCCCAGGAGAACTTATTCCAGTGAAGATCCCTTTAGGAGTGTGTGTGTTGGGGGAGAGGAAGCCACAGTGTGGAGATAGTGGCTTCGGCATCAAAGCCTTTAATGACTTTACTCACTCTAATTGCTTTTTAGCTTAGACTGCAGATTCCCATTTGCTAGTTGATACTTACATCTTATATAATCCACATGGCTTTTCTTCATGACCCTGTAGAAAATTCCTGTGGTGATAATTCTATGTCAAAGATCCTTGAAGATCTGTAACCTTTTTTAGAGAGAGAGATAATTATTTGTAACTCATTTCCAACTAGTTCAAGACAGAATAAGAGCTTAAAAGATATGTTGACTAATTTCCACACATCAGTTTGCTCTCTCAGAATTCTAAAACTCAGTGTGTTAACTCTGCTTGGTTTGACTTTTTTATTCTTTGTAAGAGCGAAGTTGTGTGATACATTTTAGACTCATTTGTAGGTCAAGGCATTTTGATCTCCTTTTCATGATAGATATAAGAGTTCTCAAAGGAGCTTTGCATTTTCTTGTAATCCTGTTTTGAACATCATATCATACTTCTTAAGTTCAGCTTTATACACCTTCATTCTGTCACATGTCCAGATAAGCCTTCACCACTTAACATGAGTTTAAGGTTCTGACCTTATAAGGTAGATGTAGTTCTCAGTATTACCGTATTTTGTTTTCTGCTAAGAAAATATAGATGGGGAGTCACAGAATAAGTGTAGGAGATTGGAAGTGATTTTTATGTGATCATTCTTGATACTATTGATTAGAAGACATATACCAGAGTATGACTAGGAGTTGTGATGTTTAGAAAAGGGACTTTTGAAACCTAGGACAGCACAAGGTCTTTTTGGATTTCACAAAAAGTTATATTGGTGTGGACCGTGGGAAAGAGTGAAACAAAGGAAACAAAGGGTGGGGCATAGAATTGACACATCGGTGTCTGTCCACAGGTAATTTTGAACATTGTGTGGTAAGGTGGTCAGAAGGGATCGTGAAGAAACACTTGCAGAAGGGCACACAGTGTACGATTACTTACCATTATGCTTTAATAATGTTGGTGGTCCTGTCCACTGGTCCACAGGGGTATTATCATTTTAAACTCTATAATTACTGTGATGCTCATCCCTTCCTGCTTCCTCAACCTCCCCCTTGCTCCTTCCTCATCCCTGTCTGTTTCTGTCTGTCTCTTTCTGTCTGTCTGTCTCTCTGTCATATATGTATTTGTCTTTGGTGATGTTTCTTTTTGAGCTGTAGACTAGACCATTTTCTTGGCAGTGTAAGGAAAAACCCTTGTGTTCATATTACAGGGATTCAGGTGTCAGCATTTTTAATATTTGGACCCAACATTAAGTCACTGTCAAGTTCACAACAGTGCCTTTTCAGTTTGTGCAGGTGAAGGCTTGGAATTTAGATATAATTTCAGTAGATTTTCTCTAACTGGTCTTGTCTCCTCTACCAACCACCCAAGCAAGAGAGAGGAACTGTGTGTATCCAGTTTGAAAGGAATGAGAGGTGCTGATGTCAATTAGGCATAACAAATTCCTCTTGAAAGCATCCCTGAACGTGGTTTTAGCTTCATGCTAGAGCCTTTTCTTTACAGAGTGGCAGTTAGTATCTTTTTTTTTCTTGAAATACTTTATTTGCATCCATTTGCTCACATTCCATGCTTCAAAGCTATAACAAAAGTCTATTTTTCCTATAAACACCCTCAAACATTTTTAACACATTAGCACTGTACTCTCTATGTGTTCTTACCCTATCAGTGAACTTTGTCCTTCAAATATTTCCTCTGGCAAATATTTTTGCATTACTTTATTATAAAGGATACATGATAAACTCTAACTACCTCTTAATGAATTATAATTTAATTCTTATGCAGTCACTACTTAAAAATACACCATTGAATTTTGACCTGGATTATTAATGCCCTGAATTGATTTGTCTGTTTTGTTCCATTGTAAATCAGCCAGAAAGAACAGAGTCCCTTCAGTTTAGGAGGCACAATGCAGATTTTAATGGACTTTCTAGATTCAGAAAATATTAAAGTGGAAGATATTTATGCATGGAGACTAAAAGTCTCTTATAGTCTATGAAGGAACTCCCAATTGGTCATACAGGTAATTCAGATTTCCATGTGTTTCCTCCATATAAATTAACTGGAGAGCTTTCAAACTTCAAACTCTACATCACTGTCTCCTCCCAACCAGACACACACTGGAGTACATTCTGATAAACTACCAGGAAGAACCAAGGCAACGGCTAATTCTCTATGAGTCAGTTTTGAGCAGTATCATCCAATGAACAGTTCATGTGGTCACAAGTAAGAAGCATATATGTAACTTTAAGATTGTACTAGGTATACCTCTTTTAAAAAACGGTAAAAATCAAGCAAATGTTCTGGTACACATCTTTAAACTATTTAGAAGATTGGGGTTGGAGGATTATGAGTTTAAGGTCAGTGTAGGATACACAGCAGATTCTAATACTCTGTGCTACATTATAATATCTGCCTCTCCCCCCAAAATCTCTTAGCAATTATCCAGTAAATGTTAACTTAGAAAAACCTTGTCATTCTGACACCTTGACCCTCAGAAAAACTCACCCACTTATCCAGTTGTTTTGGTTACTTTTCTTACTACAGATTTTTATTTTTGAGACAAAACCTCATTGTATGACCTTGGAATTTTGATCTATTATCCTCTCCTTCTAATAAGTAGGGATTGCAGGTATGTGCCACCTTCCTCTCTTTTAAGAGATGCTGGGGGGTGGATCCTAGGATCTCATGGTAATCACTACACCAAGTGAGCTACATCTTCAGGACAAAAGATTCTTCTTTTACAAGCAGTGGAATTTATAGCATGTTTGTGATACTACATTTTACAAACACAAATCCTAGGGTTAGAAATGTCCTAAGTGTATATTGACTCAGAATAGAATGATAGAAAATAGGGTCCCATCCGCTGCCTCCCACATAGCTTCTGACAATGTCCTTAGCCCAGTAATAACAAATGGCTTCAGATTTGGTGGATTTCCCCTCAGGCCTTTTCTTCCCTCCTTTCTTTACTACATCAAGTATGAATGTGCCATTGGTAGACTCTTCCAGATGTTATATTTCTAGGTGAATGAAATATGCTGGTAAAAAAAATCTCTGCACAGTTAAAGTATCATTTCTACCTTACCACACCTACATGATTCATTAGTGAGGTGGCATTTGGATAAAGTGTTCAGATGGTGAGTCTAGTTTTTATTCTTTTGTTTTTAAAAAATGCTTTACTTGATTATTCTATTTATTTATATTTTAAATGTTGTCTACCTGTTGTCCCCCTACCCAGTCTCCCCTTTATAAACCCCATCCCATCCCCTCCTCATTGCCTTCTTCCCCCTCCCCATTGCCTCCATCCCCCTCCCCACTGCCTCCAAGAGGGTGCTCCAAGAGGCTACAGACGCATTCTGGCCTCACCCATCTACTATCCCCCTTATGCTGGGGCAGCAAGCCTCGGAAGAGAGTGTTAAGTCCTAAAGGGTATTTAAATAAATTTGTCAGCTCTAGAAAGTTTCTCTGACCCTTCACATCCTGTTCTGCATCCCATCACATTAAAGAAGCAGGCAACTTAGTTGAACCTATCCTATGGTTTTATATAAACAGCATCACATACTGTGTGCTATTTTGTGTTATCTTTTATCCATTTTTCCAAGGTTGAGTAATTGAATAAACAGCAGTGATTTATCATTTGGCTGCGTATTGGATGCCAGGGTTAGGTAGGGCTCTTGTCTTCTTCTCTTTTTAAAACCATTATTTATAAAATATAAAGCCACTATGGAATTCTACAATGTGGATTATTTTAGATAAAAAAAATGCTTTCATTTCTCTTGGGTGAATAACAGAATAAAATTAATGAATAATTGTGTGGATATAGCTTATAAAAATCTCCATGTAGATTGGACTATTTTACACACTAGCCAGCTGTATGGAAATATGCTATTCTGGTTGTTTTATAAACCAACCAACATTGGGTGTTGGTAAAATTTTCGCTTCCTGCTTTTATTGGTATTTATGTATTGGCATCTCCTATATGTTTTGTGTCTTCCAATGACTGATAGTCTTAAAGGCTTTTAACTAGGCTTTGTATAAAACCTCTTTTGTACCATTGAACCCCTATCTCATAGAGATTACACCAAATTTAGAAATGCTGGGACCCCAGAAAATTTAACAATAGTGGCAAAATGCATGTATGTGAAACCACTCTATTCTGAAGGCTATGCAGGTGTGCAATGGCTTCAGGGGGTCTTCGTAATTTCAAATTGATTGGTGTTGAGCACAGTTCAGCATATTTGAATATAAGGCTAAAGTTGAGCTTCCCTGCCAGACAAATTCTGATATTTGTCCTGTTCTCACTTTCCTACCCACTAACTATACAGTTTTATTAAATGTAGTGTTGTGACTGCACCATTTCCTGTGCTACTCCCAACTATTTACTCCTGTGCTGTGATGAGCACAACTTTGTGTTTTTTTTTTTTTTTTTTTTTTCCATTTTCCCATCCTGTCATTCAACATTATGCCCTCCATCTGTTCCATCACGCAAATGCATAGCGGTATTTTCCTTGCATTTTTTTTCCCTTTCAGCTGGAGCTCTGCTCTGCAGCAATCCGTTGAGTGTTAACTGCTGTGTGAATGTATAGCCTCTACCAAGTGGCTATGTTGATTGATGGCCAGCCGGGTGTGTGCGTGGAGTTATTTCCTGGTCAGGTTAACTAGAACACACTTAATCATTCTCATTCTCCCAGAAGAACATCTGAGAAACTCTTTTGATGATAAATTTCATGGCTGAAGAAACTAAGTAATGAGAAGATCTGCTGTTTTGGATCAAAGGGGTGCACTTAGGAGGCAGTTTTGATTTTAGTATGGAGCCAGTGTGATGGAAGTGCCATTCCCTAAGCAGTGCTGACTGAGGGCCATGAGCTCTGCTGCTTCAATGGCAGCCAAGACTTGTTCCCAATTAACACAGCTACATGGTGCCTGCATTAAACAAGTGAAGGACCCTCTTCTTGTCTATGGAATGCTAAGTATGGAAACCTTAACTTTCCACACCAGCCCCTTCAGGCATTTTCCCATCAGCATACAGGGAGCTTAGATGGCTGAAGTGTTAAATATCCTTCACACTGCCCTTTGATGGTGGTATTGGTGGCACTGGCTACATGGTCACCGTGTGATGCTCTTAGAAACCATGTTGAGAAGAGAGCTCCCTCTGAGATCCCACCATGAGCAATGCATTTCTTTTTTATTGGGGAAAATTGTCTGCAAAGGCAAATGCCTTTAGCAAAAGGGAAATATATTATGACAAATATCTTATGACATTGTCTGTCAAAGATAATTTCTAGAAACTCAGGAAGACTACATTCTTGTTAATATTTTTCTAAATGGTTCTTAGAGCTATAAACGAACTACATTATACAATTTTGATCTAATTTAACATATCACATACACACAGGGTAGGGCATAGCCTGTCAGTAGCTGATTCTTTATAACTCTCATTCTATTCATGTGCATTCACTGAGAACAGAGAAGAACAGTGACATCTTACTACACATATACAGAGTGTTTGCTTGTCATTCCTAGACAAGTGAGCATAGGAACTATTTACTTGGCATTCATCCTGTATTAAGTGTCATGAGTCATCTAGGGAAGATTTAGTGTGTAATGGACCGATGCCTAGGATTTATATAAAAACATACCACATTTTATACAGAACTTGATCCTCCCTGGACTTTGATATATGATGAATGTTTCAGGAACTAATCAAGAAATACCTATATGTTTCTCTAGAACTTTTCTTTGCCTTTTGATTTTTTTCTGATGGTTCATAAGTCTATTCCTTAGCATAAAAGTATCTTAATGCTCAGTATATAGATTGCTTATATTAATATTATTATTGTCATTTAGAAGAATGTTTAAAATTACTTTTCTTGATACAGATAATTTATAGAATATTAAACCTGCCTCAAAAGTGAGGAAAATATCCTTTTCTGATTTATTCAAATGTAAATAGCTTACCATGATTCCTTGGAGTACAACTGTTGTTTGAATGTTCAAATTTTCGTTGGTATTATCAAAACTTATACCAGAAATTTACTATTTAAGTTTGTAGCAGTAAGCAAAAACTGCTTGTTTCAATTTTTTAACTTTCTTGCCTGCATTACACAGCCTCATAAAAGCACTGCCAACTTGCTGAGTCATATTTTTATAATGTATATCAGAGGTCATTAATGACAATATAGGCAGGCTATTAAGCCCCCATTGTATGCAGAAACTTTTTAAAACACTAATAGTACTACAGAAAAGCTGGAGATTTATGGCTTTACTGCCTTTTGCTTACATTCTGATAATAGAAGAGGGAAAATAGATAAAGAAAAATAAACACAAAAAGCTCATGGGTGTTATGAGGAAAAATAAAGCAGGCTCAGAGAAGAGATAGCAGTAAGGAGATGTGAAAGGTTGTAAGTACTTTTAGTGAGGGGGTTAGAAATGTTTTCTTCAATGGTGACATTTGTGCAGAGAGCTCTGCTAAAAAGATGGACAGTGACACTCTCTGGGAAGAGCAATCCAAGCAGAAGAGAAGCCACGTGCAAAGTCTTTTGGCACCAGTGTGCTTGGAAGGTCACCAGAGCAACAGAGAGATTCTCACATGGAAAGGTGGGAAGCTGAGATGGGTCAGAGAGAGCCTGAGTGTTATCCTGTGGCCACAGCAAGATGAGACAAGGATGTGCTGGCCCCTGGAGGGCTTGGGAGTTAGTAGATAAAAGAGATGTCAGATTTCTTTAAGCCTTTCCCTGAGGTGAAACAATGGCCTGACAGTGTGAGAATAAACCCCGAGGGCAGAGAAGAAAGGACATATAAAGAAATATATTAGTAATAAATTCAATCAGATAAAATTGAGATAAATAAATTATAAGTTGCCAGGCACCAGTGATGTTTGGATGCCAGTATGATGAGCAATACAGGAAACCAGGTAGTATGATATTTCTGGGTTTGGTTGTAGTGCTGATCTACCAAGTATGTACAGGAACTAAAATTCCCAGAAGTTCACATACACACACACAAATACAAACACGTGTACACATTGACATATATATATATATATATATATATATATATATATATATATATATATATATATGTATATATATGTATATATACCTACATATGCTCACATGCATATACACACCCACACATGCAGATATACATAGGTATGCACAAACTCATATTTACATACTGTTCCATATGCATACACACACAGACACACAGAGATATACACACAGATACATGCATATGCATTACATGCACATGCTCACACAGGCACAAAACACATGCATACATGTACATGAACTCACAGAATACATACCTGCACATGCACACACACATACACACATGCACACACAAAGGAACAAATGCACATACATGCACAGACACACACAGGAAAGCACATATTGGGACACAGTTTTATGCATGATTATGGTTCTAGTAAATTTTCACAATAAATTCCTAGAAACATATGCTCTGTTAAGAATTTCCTTGTAATTTTGGTAAGAATTGTATTGCATCTATAGGTTGCTTTTGGTTATTTTTACAATAACACCCCATGAACATGAGAGGCATTTTTCCATTTTCTAGTGTCTTTTCCAATTTCTTTCTTCAGTGCTTTATAGTTTTCATTATAGAAGGTTTTTTTGTTCCTTTCCTGGTTAGCTTTATTTCTAGATATTTTTAAGGCTATTTTGAATCAGATTGCCTCCTTGATTTCTTTCTCAGCATGCTCATTAGTTTTGCAAGTGGATTTTGTGGCTTTGTACTCTTCTGAAAGTGTTTATTTGAAATAAGAGTTTCTCAGTGAAATCCTTAGACTCTATAGGGTCTTCTTATCATATCTTCTGAAAATAAGGGTACTTTGACTTTTCTCCTTCCCATTTGTATGTTGTTTTTTCCTCGATTTATTCCTCCACCCAAAAATTACAACATTGAATCCTAAAAAAGCAGACAGAGTTTTACACTGTCTAATCCTGTTTATTGTCTAATTCTTGACTTTAGAGGAAATGCTCTCAGCCTTTTCTGACCTGACTTTCCAAAGACTTACAAACTGTATGTGTCAGAGAGATAGCTCAGTAGACAAGAGCTTATACTGCTCTTGCAGATACCTCAGCTCTATAGCCAGTACCTATGTCAGATAGCTCACTACCGCCTGTGCCTCGACCTCCAGGGGCTCTGACTCCATGGAGATGCTGTGAGACATTCAGGTTCATACTGCACACATATAAGCACAATACCCCTATCCCCCCTCACACATTTAAAAATAAAGTGTTAGAAAAATATGAAAAGAATTGCTAAGAAATATCTAAAATATATTTATTGTCTTTAACCATTAGTGGAGTGAATATCAAGACAACTTTGAGATCTTATCTTACCCTAGTCAGAGTGGCAAATATCAACAAAGCAATTGATGGCAAATGATGGAAGTGATGTGTGGAAAAGGGGAAGCTTCATTCACTGGTGATAGGATTGAAAACTGGTAGAGCCACCCTGCAGTGTGAAGAATTTTCAAATAGGTCATTGGCATAGCTCCATAACTAACTCTTTGTCATAAGATTACAAGACCCAGCATCCTACTTAGATACTCCATCAACCATACTTATTCCTGTTCTCTATTTATAAAAGGTAGTAAATGCAAACAACCTTAGTGTCCTTCAGTCAACAAATGGATAATGAAAAAGCGGTTTATACAATAATGTAAAATGGGAGGAAATCATGAACTTTGTAGGTCCATGGATAGAAGGAATACAGATCACATTGAGTGAGGTAAACTAGACCCTGGAAGATAAACATGGCATGATTTTCCTCAAGAAGCTTCTGTCTCCAAATCAGCAGCTTTAAGTCATATCCTGGAGTAACTTTATAAAAAAGGGAAGTTAAATATATACCTCATTGCCAGGGTTGGTGGAAAGCATTAGAGAGGGGAATAGCAGGGAACACATCATCTGAGAGTTGAAATGAGAAAATGAGGCACTCTAATTAGAGGGGAGGGGGCATATAAATGAAAAAGAAGGAAGAAGGAGGATAAAAAGAAGTAAGGATATTGAAAAATCATATTGAATCATACTATTAGCTATCTATCAAAAAGACCAATATTACACATAAATTGGTATATAAATATATGTGTATATAGTTTAAATAAATAATGTCCACCTGGGTTCACAATACTCCGTCCATGAGCCAAAAATTATCTCACAAAACCCCGAAAGCCAGGCATGACAATCCTTATTTTGACTTGTTGGTGAGACTACTGCTATTGCCTTTCGTTGTCTCCAAGAGCTAGAAGGTAAAACCCTATTGTTAAAGATACCATGCATGGCAGACACACTGCCCAAAGGCCCCAGAGCTGGAGCTGACCTGAGGACTGGATTTTATGGTATTAGAAGTCATCATTCATGCTTGCAAAGGAGGCAAGCAACAGTCCTGCCCAGTTAGGATGCCTATGAACTACAATGATAAGTTAAGCCTGAGATTATAATAGGACTACATACACTTTAATGGTAACAAACAACAGCTCTCTAATTGGACTTAAGGACCATTTAAGAAGAGAGAAAGCATGCCTGGTGCAGCAAACCGAGCCAACTTGTCAGAACTAGTGCAGCCCTGAATCTTGGAGGAAAAGAGACAACAGCCACTCCACTACACCAGCATAATTCCTGGCTGCATTCTAAATCTTGTCCTTAGGCCCATGGATAAATGTAGTTCTCAGCTCTAATCAAAGAAGCTTCTTTTTGGAACAGATAAAAGGAGACCGCTACAGAAAGCCACAAGCATTCAAAAAGACTTCGTTGTAGAGCTTATTCCCAAGTAATAAATCTATAAACAAATTTCTGCTTCTAGGGCTCAAGGATTGTAAGAGCCAGAGGAATAAAAGTTTTCTATAAGGTCAAGTATCATAGGAATATTAGAAACTACACCCATACAGTCATGGCAATGAGCTAAACAAACACAATAATGCACATGCTATTTTGGACGGGAGAAGCCGTCACCTCTTCCTTACACAAAGAATTACAGACAAACAAAGAAAGCTGAGAATGGGAAAAATAATTTTCCTCAACAAAGAGCACAACATTTGGTTATCCAATAACAAAAGTCCAGCCCTGAAAGCATATACTTACAAGTAATGTGAAAGAGATCACTGAACAGCTTGATTTTATGCAATAGGAGTGTGTGTGTGTGTGTGTGTGTGTGTGTGTGTGTGTGTGTGTGTGTGTGTTTGTGTACAAACAATTGATAAAACAAGACTGAGTTTAAAAGAAAGCAAGATGATGGAATGTTACATATTTTTAAGAGTTTGGAGAGAGGAAAGGGAAGGGAGAAATAATGTAATTTCTTCATAATCTCAAAAACAGGAAATGTTTTAAAGGGTAAAACTAGGCATGTGATTTGGGTGTATTTAATCTGACCATGTCTACAGGATGATAAAAGCCAGAATTTGGAAGTTGACTCCTTTAGGTATATGCTCAAAAATTGACAACGGAAAGACTTGTGTCAATCAAAGGTGATATCTGAGATGCCACCCAATCTCTCTCTCTGTCTCTGTCTCTATGTCTCTCTTACACATATGTGCATGCACACACATGTGCACAACTTACCTTCCAGTAACTAAAAGAGTGGTGGGGTTGGAAGCAGCTTCACAATTTTGCCCAAGTATTTTAAGATGTTTCAGCTGCTCTCTGGCTGCCAATGTTCCCATCTGTGAACAAAATCTACCTTATATACAATTGCTGCTGCTCCTAGATGGGCTTAACTGCGTTCTGGTTCTGGAACAGACCCCAATTTTCATGTGCAAATTTTAATTCCTCCAGTCAGATTGTAAAACCACCAGGAAGCAGTACAAGACAGTCTCCACTCTGGGATGTTTGTACTGCCTAGGAAAAAGCTGCTCCAGCAGATGCCTTCTGTAGCTTAAGCAGCTGCACCAGGATGAAGAGCGGGCAAGGTATCCTGGCACCAGCATAGTGAGGGGTGGCAGTGGAGGGCTCAGTACTTTCATTTCAGTTTTAATGACACAACTCCATATGTGACAGTGGCCTGAGTTAAAGAGATGGTTTCTCCCTCCAAGACAGTTTATTTTATGTACAACAAATTTCTTTTGAAAGAACCCTGCCTGTCTCTCAGGGTATGCAAGAGAGTTAAGTGTTGAATGCAGGCTTTTTATATACAGTTTTTTACTTCAGCATTATTGACAAATGTATGTTAGATTCGGACCTTAATGGTTCCTTATAACCAAACCCTAGTGATGCTATACATTATTATTAATATCTTGCTTTGTAGATTGTCTCTGATTTGTTATTTTTTTTTCTGCTAGTGGGCTCTTATTGGTGGACAATCTCATGGCCTTTATTTTTACCTGTAATTCCTCTGCCTATTTCTGGGATTTTTTTTTCAAAGTTTTTCCTACTTTTAAGATAATTCATAGGAACATTAAACAATAAGCATGCCTTTGAATTTCAGATGAATGTTTCAATTTGCCTGATCCCAGGATCTGTATGTGAGTGAGTTGCATGAGTGTATGAATGAGTCTTAGTTGACTTTTGGAAAGGCACTTTTTGGGTACAAGTATCAGAAATAGATATTCTAATGTATCTAAATTGAGGCATTGTCTTGGCAAGAGGACGATGAGCTGAACCTCATTTCATATTTGTCCCTTCATGAGATGAAACATTGTGGATTTAAATTACATTAGCATATGTGTAGCAGTGTGGGATAAAATTTTCAGTCATCTTCATGGTCATTTCTCTCTGTATCACTTTGTTCTTTTCTTCCTCCTTCATTCCCTCCCTTTTTCCTCCCTCCCTCATTCTTTCATTCTCTGACAGGGTCTCCTAAGTCTCACACTGGTCTTGAACTCCTTATGTAGCTGGTGATGACCTTAACGTTCTAATGCTCATGTCCCAAGTGGTTATCACTGTGCTGAGGTTATGCTGTATGGGCGATGGAATGCAGGACTGCAGGATATATAAGCCTTCCACCAGCCGATCTACAACTCAGCCCAACGTTTTAACTCAAATGTGTATCAAATCTTTGCTGTTAAATGGCACCTTTTAAAACACGATATCTGCATTAGAATTGTAAATATTTAGTCGACTTATATTGATAACTTGTAAATGCTCACTGTGTGCTTGTAAGAACTAGGCTGGTTTAAGTTTATAGGATGAACAGGGCACAGCAAATATCCGTTCTTCTGTATGGGGCAACAGGGTTCAAATTCAATTTGTGTGCTCCTCTTGTTTAATGTCTTCATGGCACACATAACTTTGCGTCGTGGAAAATGTTTATTTCTAACTGCTCATTTTTAGAAGTCTCATTTATTTTCTTGGTCATACGCACTTGGCAAACTGAGAACCTTATAATACTGAATGTCTGGTAAGAGCAGTGTTAATAATAGAGTTTTTAAAACTTAATTGAAGGAAAATTAAATGCTTCTTGGACGAAAATTCCACTATCTGGAAGATAAAATATGTAGCAAATAGATGGGGAATGTGGGAGGTCTTAGGAAATGGCAGAGTTGTAATGTTATTTTTTAATGCACGTTTCATGGACATCAAGGTGAATAAATATGATGGCCTTTGGATGGAATTATAGGTTGATTAAACCATTGTTGATGAGTCAGAAGACATTCCCTAGAAATCACATTTTGTTCTGTTTTGTTTTTCTTTGTAGAGATGAGATACTGTATAAGAAACCATGTTATTCTCCTCCTTTCTAGACTTCTGGAGAGAGCATACCTGTGAAGAAACAAGATGTTCTATGGAGGAAACAGTTTTATTTAAACATTGCTTGTTATTCTTTATTTATTTATTTCCTTATGTGCTTGTTTATTTATTTGTGTGTGTGTGTGTGTGTGTTTGCACACTTGGGTGTTGCTACTGAGGTGCCTTTCATTTTCCTTTCTTCTTTCTTTCTCCCTTCATTTTTGTCATTGTGGGGTCTTTGTTGTTGTTGTTGCTTTTCAGACAGTCTGTTAGAGGTGAGAACTTCAGCATGAAGGCAAGGCCAGCAGAACAGTGAGCTCATAGACCCTGCTCTGTCTGCCTCTCATTTAACCCTCAATGCTTTTGTGTGCACACCCATGGGTTCTGAGGATCAATTTCAAGTCCCCAACCGCCCAAGGCAGTTGCTTTAATGAGTTCTCTTAGCAGTCCTACCTGTTACTCTTTAGACATTAAGATTCATTACGGCCGGCAAGGGTCAGTCTACAAGAGCATTATAAAGTAGGTCTCAATCTCTTACAATGTAACAATTGATATCAAGTCTTAATTTTATGTATTTCAGATATAAAAAGAGACTAACTCTAGATGGTAGCATGCAATGAAACTAATGGTGGCTTTTGTCTAGTGGCTAGATATGGCTGTAGCTTGTTTTCAGAGGAGATAAACTCATGAGGTTGTAGGGACAGCTATGCTCTGTATTCTCTTGGGTTAACTAGGGATGCGTTGTCCCTGGCTCTCAGATGAGGTGGTTCATCATTGACTGTGTCCTCTATAAGGAGCTCCAAAAAGGATCATTACCTCTATTCTTCTTTTCTGTAATATCTTGAGCTGCCCCATGGGTTCTCCCTATTACAAGATTAGCCATGAAAAAAAATGTGTCTTCTCACTGAACTCCATTGCTTTGAACAACTCTACCTTATGTATTATTTATTTATTTTTGATAACTCCATCTTTAATCCATAAATTATTTTAAAATGATTACTGTATTTTATTTTTATTTTGCAGAAAAATTTGTATTTTAGGAAGATCAATACACCTACCTTTATAAACATAGATAATAATCCTTTCAAATTTTGATGTTAATTTATATTTAAAAACTTCTAATTATATATGTATATATGATGCTTTTAATATGAAATTATATAAGCTTATTTTAAATTACAAATTTATTATTGTTTTTCTATTTGTTATGCTTTCTATATAAAATTAAGGTTTCAAAAATGACATGTATTTTAGGATATGCAAATAGTCATTTTATGACCATTTCTCTCAGACTACTTATGTATATGTAAAAAATTGAAGACTATACAACTTCTAAGCCTTTTATAACATTACTGATATATAAGCGGGCATTTTTAAAATTCATGAAATTCTATAGTATATCATTCACTGTCCTTATTTTTTATAGTCTTCAGTATTTTGCTGAAATATCTTGTTGAATGCTCTATCTTTACTATAATGAAAGCATCAGCATAAATATTTTCACTCAAGCTCCCTCAGAAAATGGAGTAATGTATATGGTCACTTCAGTCTGCAGGCAGGAAGACGTGTAAGGAACCTACTGATCTTGCACATGAAAACTCACATAGTACCCACAAGGAAGAGGAAAAGCTGAAGTCATACTGTTTTGATTCTTGTCATGTCTTCATCATATACAAATTATAGAATCTCAGATGAAACATTTACAATTAAGTTTTCTATTAGAAATGAGAGGTTTTACCATAGGAGTTAAGTTATAGGTTTGGTTGATGTATTCACCAGGATTCTTCATGTGGATTGTATAGCTTAGAAATTGATTTAAATGTTTCAATCCATACGGTCCTTGAGGTGTGTGCATTATACCCCAAGAAGACACAATAATAAAATAAGATCTTTTGATTTTCTTCTTAAAACACAAATATACATTAAATAATCCAGATACCCTAAGAAGAGCTGAATTGTTTAAAGAAGGAGGAAGGAGGAGACAATTAAGGAAAAGATTCTCACAAGGACTCCTAAGAGAAGAAATAATCAGGACACAGACACTGTGTAGGCCAAGTTGGTTATTCTATTGAGGTTTAATGGTAAGAGTTATCTTTGCTTCACACAGATAGCAACAGACTCCCTGCTTGATGGGTCTTTAGTGAGAGTATTTTGTAATTTTATTCTTAAAATTATTGCCTATACATTATTCTGAAGGTTCATTTTTCAGCCTGCTAATTTTCAACATTTAGTAATTTTTATTGTTCTCCCAAATACTTTGGCCCCAGTTCTGTCTCAAGGCTGAGTCTATTGGACCCCACTGGAGATGAGCTACTAAATTACAATTTGGGCCTGAGAGTAATAGATTATAAGAGTGAGATGTGCAGTAAATCAGGGGTGGGCAGTTTTGAAATGCAAGGGTTTGCATTTATAATACACAGACAAATTACAAATGGTTTTGATTTTTTAAAAAAATGCAGTCATATATTTCTTCATTCAAAAGAATGAGCCACTCTGAATTGTTAAGTTGTTTGGCATGGCTTCATTCCTGTCCCTTTCCTTGATTCTCAGAGCCGTCCTTTGAAGTTGAAGTAACTTGTTCAGTGTAAAGTGATTTGCAAATTTTAAGTAGCATGCACTAACAAGAACACAGCATCCAGCAAAGCCTTCATTTTCCTTTCTGTTAAAAGCAAGAGACTGTGTGATTTACTTTAAAGATACATAGTTCTTTCTAGAGTGTCTAAAATAATCATGGCACACACATTCTGTTCTCCCTTTGAAGGGGCTGTCAGCACTGCAGGTTGAGGCTAGTTTCCCACAGGACTGTGGTATTTCAAAGGCTAGTTCTTGTTATTCTTAGGAAGCCAAATTCTGAGTTAGGAGAAATGAGGGGCTGTCTTGCCTGATCCTCCCACATTGGCTTCAAGACATTCTGTGACAAGTTATAAAACCATCAACCAATTTGCTTCCTCTTCTCAATGGCATCCATTCTCTTCCATTTCCTCACAGTTCCTCATCTCAACAATGGTTTTGTATTCTCAGAACTCTTGCTTCCTTCCAGTACATTGGCTTTAATGGCATGTCAGTATCTTTGCCCTTTATCAGCTGATGAAGAGAAATAGTTTGTAAGAATGGTCAAGTTAGCACCAAGTGAGAGGTGACTTTGGCCCCACCTTTCCCCAGCTTTAAGATACTGCACTGTTATTAAGAGAGACAGAAAGGTGTTCAGGAGATGGTGTGTGCATATATCTTTAGGAAGGGACTAACATTAACATGAAAATTAAAATAACCACATGAACCATTTATTTACTGTCTCTTCAGCCTTTAATACTAGTCACAGGGACCTTTAGTGATCACCACAGAAATCCCAACCCAACTCCTCCTTTCCCTGATATTTCACCTTTACAGTTGACAGTTTTTATCAACTACATTTGATCTTTTATGACTTCATTCATGCCTATTGTCTATTTTAATTTTCCAGCCTCTCTTTCATCAATCCTACCCCTGCCAAACCCTCTTCTCCTTAATATGTCCTTGATCATAATTCATACCCCTTTGTTTTGTTGAACCCATTGAGTTTAACCAGGGCCATTTCTGTAATACAGCATTGGGCTCACTGCTGTGTATACAACTGAGGATCAAGACAACCTCTTGGCAGAATCTTCAAGTGGCTAATAGTTTAGCACAGGGAAGACTTCTTGAGCCCATCTTCCATCCATATCTACTTGTATACTGGGACAGCCTTATGTCGGTCAATGTTCAAGTTGGCAGTGGCTGCTCTTGATATATTTTCCCTCACTCTTCTGTAGGTTTTATCTTGACATTTTATTTTTAAATAGCTATAATGTTTTCTTTTCCTCCTAATTATTCTTATAATGGCAGGTTTTTCTCCATCCTAATTTTTGTTACAAACACAAAGTCATAGCAAAACCCAATGTTTTACAGATTTAGGAAGAATGGAGTTGAGCTCCTCACATCACACATGTGAAGCTGTGACACCTCAGCTCTGGCATCTCAGGCGGTCTTGATTATTCATATTCCTCTCAACTGCATTCAGTGATTAAAGGCAAGACTAAGAAGGTCAGAGATGCTTCAGAAGTTAAGAGCATTTGTTACTTTGGGAAAACATCTGGGTTCAATTTCAACACCCTCATGACAGCTCACAATCACCTGTATCTTCTGTCTTCTAGGGAATAGGGTATGCATGCAGACAAAACACCCATAAACATAAATTGAAAAAAAATTCAAAAATATTTTGAAATCTATCTGAATATATTACAATTTTCAGGGTAAAATGGAAGGTGATAAAAAACATTAAAATTAAAAAAGAAAACTAAAGGTGAGTTTGGAATGGAGGTTGCTGCCTCATACTGGACACTGCGAACATCACTGGTGCACGTTAGCAAATATTAGCATCAATAACCTAAATAGGTGATCAGGGAAGATTTGCTCCCGTTTCGTTTCTATCTTTATTTCCACAGACAGCAAATTCTTTGTTATGAAGTGCCGAAGAGGAGGAGACCCTCAGACCAAACCCTCTTACAAGTCATGCTGGCCAAACACGGACTCCTCCCTAACTCTGTTCTTTCATCTGTCCTCCTGACCTTCCTAAATCTCCTCTTTGTCAGCACACATTCTCGTTCCTCTAAATCTGCTCAGGGCCTTCTCTCTCAGCCATAATGGTTTTAATTTTATAAAGAGTAAAAAGAATAGTATCCTTGGGTCATTTCTTTTACTTAATTCTTCCTTTGTTCCCTCTTTAGCTCTTAGCCAAGCATCTACAAAGCAAACAGAAAGAACATTTCAAAATGGGATCCAAAGTGAGAACATAAAATAACATGCAGAGTGTTTCATGCTCCAATACTTCTTTAAGCACATGATTATTGGCTGTCGATTGCTCTATAAAGTTGTATTCAAACTTTGTTTTTATTCTGACTATTGCCTTATCATTTCTTTAGTCTGCAGTGTAGTTACTCTTCAGAATAGCTAATGTATCCATGACAGGCATGTTCTAATTGATTAAATTAAATGAATTAAATTTGGAAACTTTTGGACATGTGTCCAAATTTCACATAATTACTTCTAATTGCGGAAATTATTTTTTAGATATCAAATCTGCTGTATATACACACATCCTCCTGCCAAATTATAGTTGCGCAGTACTTTGCCAAGAGAGTCACAATATGGCTGAAATTAAGCTTCATTAGGTGTAACAGGATGAGATGCAATTTAGTTCTTAAAGCTTACTGTAAGTGCTAAAAGATAGGTTTGCTTTTCTTCTGTCTACCAGCTTAAAAGAATAATATATTATTTTGCAAATCCCAGTTGCGAAAGTTAACTGAAATAATTCATGCAGTTTCTCAAAGGCAAAGAATTTCATGCCTAAAACTGTGCTATTATTTATCTTTACCCTTCATCCATTTGACTCCCTTGGTCTGTATAAAAGAGGCCGTTTGATTTTAGCAGAAGGTGGAATGAGTTTCTGCCAAGTCAGTGTATTCCCTAAATGGATATGTCAGCCGCAATATTGTTTCTCAAAAATCATTTAGGAAGCAGCATTTTTACATAAGCAGGCTCTTTCATTAGTTTTGAATTAAGTTTGGGCCATTGCTGTTCTGTTATGGCTGCTTCTTGGAAAGCCCAAGCAATGAGGGAGTTCTATGTCCTTGAGTCAAAATTTCCTTTGGGACTCATGATGCCTGTGTCAGGTTTGGAAGATTGGCTTGGGTATAACTTGTCTGTATACCTTCTTTGTGGAGGTTGATGATATTCACACAGTTGAATGTTTTACATAAGCTCAACAAAAGATGGAGTATATTAATTGTTTGAAGGTGATGTGGAAAAAAGCTAAGTCGATGTAGGTTTCAGAGTATCCCAAGAAATGCATCTGGTTTTCAATGTTAGCCTTGAAAATGATGGGGGGAAATATAGTGATCAATTCCTAAGATGTTTCTCATTGTCCTAATGATAACGTGCATTTAATTGTGCCATGACAAAATTACATTGACTGCTTTGTGACTTTTGAAAGAATGTCTTGATTTTTTTCATCTAATAATAGATATATTTTTTAAAGGAGTATCAATTAGCTGTTATGATGACAGTTTTCTTTAGATAAATGAATAAAGGGGGCTATAGACTGAAGGTGACCTTGGAGATATACAGTATATTTATCAGATTAATATTTTTCTGTTTTATTTTAATTTCTATTTGGTGGGCTAAAAGCATAAAGCCAATTAGATCTTGCAGAATATCCATCAGTTAGAGTAGAAATGTGATAGTCTCACAAATCTTTGCACTGTACTATTTAGTTAATTCAAATCAGTTGGGATTCTAGCTGAATTTGATTTAAAAGATAACTGTATATGTGTTCAACATTCCACTTTGTAATTAGTAATATAATTATAAATATGGTAGTAACATGGCTAACCACAACTGGAAGATTTCTCCTTACATGCAGTATGTTTTCTTTAAGACGCTATGCTGATCTGAAATTGCCTTTTTCCTAAAGAAGATAATGAACTTTATTCCTTTCTAGAATTCAGAACAGTGCATACTTGGTAATATTGAGTATATCACCTACCAGCACATTTTTCCCTTGTTAATTAGCAGACTGTGCACTGAGTCATTCATTATTTAAGAAAACTTTGCAATCTTTAGTGGCAGACTTCACCATTTCTTTTAGGCGAGGTCAATTTAATCATTTCTCACTGCAAATGAAAAATTCTAGGTTAGGTACCAGAATATTCAAAATATTAATTACTACCAAATATGAGCAATCACTTAAAATACAGTAATGTATTCCTCGGCATTTGGAAAGTCTCTGCTACATAGAAATCAGGCTTTATCCTAGTTAAAAGTTTGGGGGTATTTTAATACTTGGGGATCATTAGAAGTCTCTGAGAGAACTAAAATTGTTGTGCACAGAGGCCAAGCAGCCTATGAGGCTTGATTAACGGTGTCTGCAGTCTGGCATGTGTTCAGTGTCAGGGTCCAGGAAGCTTCCAGGAGGAAAATGCAGTAATAAAGGTTTTCACTGACCGGGGAGTCACTGTGTTTGAGATGACAGTTAAGAGCCATTTCAAAGGAAAGAGGGTAGTGACCAGGAACGCAATAATTTCTATTTCAAACACTCTAGCTGGGCTTTGACTAGGGTAAATGACCACTTAATAATGTGTGAGCTGAAGATCAACTCCAGCAGGATCCAACTTCATTCCACCCATTCCCTGAGATGCTGGAATCAGAATATTTTTCTGCATGAGTAAGGGGTAAGTAGTAACTAGTCAGGGATGTAGCAACATTGGGGCTCTGTATTCTCTCAGTGGGTCAGATCTGAGCCTAGGTTAGAATTCTGAAGTGGTACAAAGAAAAGTTTATGTCTAGTTTAAAGGGTTAAACTGAGCTTGGCACAATCATAGTTTCCTTGGACCTGCCCTATCTCAGTCTACCTCTTATACACTGACACATACAAGGGTCATCCTGCCTTGGCCAATGCCTTCATTTTATATAGAGAAAATGAAAGTCAGGTGGGGGTAAGTTTGCCTTATATCCTGAGGCTCATACAATGCTCTTCTCCAGTTTGAGAATGAAATTGTACAAACTACCCGAGTCTTTGGAGTTTAGCTTTTCAGTTAAATTGGCTGTTTAAACCCAGTTAACCCTAAAGCTAACACTGGGGATAACAGTCCCTTAGTGTAGTGGCATCCTATGTTTGCATGTTCTGAAGCTGTTAAGTGCTTTGTGACATATTCATGACTTATTTCTGGAGCAAATCTGTTCTGGGCTTAGGGTCACGAATGACCTAAGTTGACCTAGACACATCGATTCAGTGCCTAAGTGAAGCATCGTAGACATTTCACCACCAGGGCTGGAAGAATTTATTGATATAGATTAAGACTAACTGTCCATCAAAGCAGCAGGTGCTGAAGAAAAATGACTGCTTTGACAAATTGTTTCACCCCATCCCTGGGTCTCTAATATGTCACTCTGGAGTCCCCAAGGAAATTACTTCTTGATCTTTTTCCAGGCAATAGTGACCCTTCTTTTACTTGCATTGTTTAACAGTCTACTAATTGACAGTTAAGTGTTTTTGAAAGAGGACTTCAGTACACATAACCCCTTAAACACTCTCAACTTCTCTTCAAAATTAAAGACATATATTTTAACTATGGTTGTGGCAAACTGACAGATTCAGTTTTAGGACATGGTTCCCTGTCTCTCTGTAACTGCAATTCTCTCTAAAAGCCTTTCCTGCCAAGGGATCTGGGAGCTTCACAAGGGGTTTATTGAGATTTCACCATGCACCTGGTGGATACTTGCTGGTGGATGGAGAAGTGTCAGCTACTGTGCCCATATCAGATGCAGAGGTGTGGTAGCATACCATTGATGTGCCTTAGAGCTGAGATGTTTGGGGACTATCTCAGCACTAGCATCTGATACCTCATCTGGCTGACTTTGTAAGAAAGGAAACATGATAACAGAAAGACAGCAAAACCCTTGGCATCTTGCGGGGTCTACATTTTGGGCTTTCGATCTAACCCCAGTGGGATATGGTTCTGTGAGTAGAGGGTCTTGACATGTTTCACTGACTATTGTCACTCCTCCATCAATAAGTGTTTATGCAAGCTGAGTGGCTTGTCACTATGCACTGATTATCAATTTTTCTGAGTCTAATAAGGCAGAACTTACTCATACACAACCTGTTTCATGAAGCAGAACTGTTACTTACTGACAGGTGGCAAGGAGCTACTAAAATTGAACATATCTTGACCCACTTTCCCAAGGTGCAGAAAGCACATGCTCTGTGCTTGGCTCTGCACGCCCCCACCTGAATGTGGTCACCCTGGGTTTTATACGTTGGGGCACATAGCATGGTATTGAAGGGCATCTTGCTGTCAGGTCACAGGTCAAGATTTTTGGCCAGTTCTTCTTTTCTATCATGATGTGGAATTTCTAACACATTCTGTAGCCGTTCTTCAGTGGAGGAGAACAGAGTTAGTTTACTGCTACTCAGACAGTGTCTTATCTACAACGGGCACTAGGAAATGCCAAGTAAAACCCACCACCTAGTGGAGTGGTTCACAGTATAAACTCAGAAGCCAAACTGCCTTTTTCCAGATTTTATCTCTATCATTCCTTATCTAGGCTTATGGGCACATGGGCTAAAAGTTTGTAGAGTTACTTTTATTATTTTTAGTTATATTTATGTCTCTCTGCAAGGTATTATGTTCATGGAAATACAATGCCTCGGAGGGCAGAAGAAGGTGTTGAAGTCCCTGCAGCTATAGAGGGTTATGGACCACCCGTATAGGTTCTGGGAATGCTATCTCTCCAGTCTGTGAGCTAATATTTCTATACTGTAGTTCTTTTATTCTAAGACTACATCCATATTAAGAACACAGGTCAAAGAGAAGCTACCCAAACTAAAAGTGTTGATGTGGATTTTTTTTTTATGATATAACCCATGCTTGGCATGCATTATGTATATTTAGTAAATGATTAGTTCAATCTGCTGCTGCACCCACTTCCTTCTGATCGGCTGCAAGAGTTCCTTTCTGGATGGCAATAAGTGTCGACACACACAAGCATGAAGCCAGACACACTTCCACATTAAAACACCTAGCTTGGTTGATATTTATTTGTGAAAATGCTCAGATGTCTCTCCCTCCATTGTCTGGTAATCTGTGACTGACTCAACCTTGTTGGTAAAAAATGTCTTGAACCCAGACACAACCCTAGACTGACTGGTTTAAATGGTGACTTGATAGTTTAGAAATACTGAGTTATTTTATTTACTACGTGAATGTGAGTCTTGTGTAAATTGCCTTATTCTGAATCCAACTATCCTATTAATACATCTCTAGTTTTGGTTCCCATCCCACTGATAAGTACAGTATTAACTTTGTTTAATCACTTCCCCTCATCAATATCCTTAGGCAGCTTCACTACCTCACCCAGTATCTGCTCTCTTCTCTCGCTGATTCTACTCCATGACCAACATATTTTCACATTTACATTAGTCATATAACTTTGCCCTTGACTTTCATTTTAAATCATACCAAATTGATTTGATGAACTTTAAAATAAGTTCAAATAGTTCAAATATTTAGAGAAATATGCAAATAAAATATTGGTGCTGTTTGTACAATCCCTTCAGCTCCCTTTCGGGAGTGATTGAGACTATCTTTGTTCACCATAACCCCAACTAGACACACCCACAGCCTGAGTCTTTTCCATGTTGGCATTTATTTATTTATTTTTTGTTGTGGTTTGGTTCTTATTCCAGGCTTCTCTGTCCAGTGGTGATGAATTATAACCGTTACTACGTCAGATTCTTCTATACCCAGAGAAAGCAAAGAATCAAGGGGGGTGGCTGGACTCACCCACGGTTCCCTTCCAGTCCTTTTCACATTAGAGGCATTTTCCATCTTCTGAACAGAATGAAAATGTCACATGGGAAATATTTACTGAATAGTACAAGCCAGTCAGTAGATAAAGTTTCTAGATCTGAAGTTACTGCTCACAAAGTTTTGAATGTTTCAAAACTTTCTCAATGTGAGGCAACTCTGTGTAAGGAAAGTAAACTGTTTTTTATTTATATTTGTATTTTTGATATACATTTTAAAATTAGTACCTATCAATGGTACTGAAAATTATGTTTCATCGAGAGATGCCCATACAGATTTTCCTATGCTATGATCACATTTGCCCTTCCCTGTTCTGCTAGCCATTTTCTCCTTCTAAATACCACCTCATTGCATTAATATCTTATTGAATTTTATGTGGCTTACATTGCTTACAGCTGAGTAGGCTGGTGACAGCTTTGCTTCCCTGATGATATGCCCAGAACCTCCCATCCCAATGAAAGCTAGCCAGTAAGATGATGCTTCCAGGTTGATACCAGCTTGATTTGTCCTTATCTTTTTGACTCAAGTATATGGTGCATCTATCAATAAGGTCATGCCACCAAGTTCTAGAGATTAAACAAGAGCAATGACAGCAGTCTTTAATATTTGGGGTGGTTTACTGAACACTTTTTAATCTATGAATGTGTATATACTTTCAGGCACTTATATAGTAGTAGCTCCCTGTATGTCATCTTCAAAGGTCTTTAGTGTAAGATTTCCATTCATATACTCCTTCTGCCTTTCTTACCCTACCCACTTCATTCCTTTATTCTTCCATGTCCCATCATCCCCATTTCATCTATTTTAGGGTCTACATTCTATCCCTTTCCTTGAAAGCCCCCTCTAGCCATTCTCCTGTTGATGTACACATGGGGAAGGTCTACGATTCATCTATAGTAAATATTGCTGCAATAGATGTAGTCACATATGGGTATTTAGTGTTTTGTTTTCAGGGCCTCCAGTTTAAATGTTAAATTGACACAAAGGCCAAGAACTTTTGGTTCCATATCATCCACATCTTGCATTCATTTCATACTGAGGATCTACAGGCACAGGACAAGGAACACCACAGATGAGCACATAGTCACTGCATCCTAAGGGACCCAGCTCAGGGCCCAATCTGCACACCCAAAAGCACTTCCCACTTGGAGTCCTGAACTTCTGGGTACCCAAGTTAGGAAACTGCTTTCTCAAGCCAGAACTGCAGTCAGAGTCCCATTTTTCTTCTTGATCCAAGAACCATTTTTCTTCTGTCTTTGCCAGCTCCACCCCTCTGGGGAGTCACAGCAGTAGATTGGTTATGCTAAACACTGCTCCTTAGGGGTTTGATTTTGATGTTTTCGCAGAGCCCTAGTCATTTATATAGTTAAGATAGACTCTTCTTGAAACTTCACCAAGCCATTTAATTCTGTTTTAAATCATACCTCTGGACAATTTGTTTCTGTGATATTTCCTCTGTTCTCCTGAATTCCCGGAGAGTCCTTTGCAATTCAGGAATTTCAAGTGCATGCCCTCTGTCTCTGTCTTTTTTTCTTTACTCACCCCAAAGGCTAATAAACATTCCTATGAGAAAATGTTTGACTTAATTGCATTTACTGTTTAGAATCATAAGCCTGCTAAGAATATGAGAATTTTAAGAAAGCCCCAAAATGTGACATAAGCATTTATGTTCGTATCCTTTAGTCTCTAGGCCTGTGGAAAGTACATTATGCTTGGGACCTGCCCCCTCAGCCTCTCAGCTCTGCAATGTCCCTTGCTCGACAGACTGCATTGTATCTTCCTGGTCAGCCTGGGGCCCGTGTGTTTATGAGAACTGCCATGATCCTCAGGGAAAGAAAGGTGAGTGGCTATGTGCATGCATGCGTCATTCCTTTCCAGTGTCCACATCTACTCCTAATCATAAGTCAGCTTAAGACAGCATTTGTTCGTATTTAGATAACTGGCTCAGGCTTGGCAATGTTCATTTATTAGGGAGGCGTCTAAGGACATTACCGTGAAGCACAGTATCTGACCTTGATTGGCTTTTATGTTTGGCTCATAACTGAGTTAAATGACTGCTACTTAGTTGGAAATAATATTGGTCCTAGTGATTCAACTACTTGGTAAATTCCTGGTCTAGCGTGCACAAAGCCCATCTTCACTTATTCTTACCTACTTAGCCATTTCAATCTAGTTTGCCCAATTTTGTATTTAAAATGTCTATCCCCATCCCTAAATGTCCATTTCCAGAGGCATCTTTCTATGCTTCATTGATCTGTTAGTTTCCATCGGTGTCTTTTTCTTGCATGTTGTGTTAAGAAGAAATATTCCTTTTATTAATATGAAGAGAAATAAGATCTGGTGGCTTTCCAGATGGGAGGTTGTGCTTGCTCAACTATAATCCTACTTTATATGCAGTGAAGTACTACATGGCCAACTGTTAAGAGCACAGAGCCTTGTGCCCCTGTCTGTACAAGACAATGCATATCTATTTGAATATCTCACGTGATTGTCATTCATGGCTTTCTCTGGGAACACACACTCCCATATTCATCCCCAGGTTGAAGAGATTTCATTTTGCTCTGCCTCTTAGAGTAAATGAGAAGAGGAAGAGCAGTGTTGTATCTGGGACAAGAGAATGCTAACTTTATTGTTCATCAATTTTTAGAAAGGAACTAAGATCCTATATAACATGAATATGATTACAAGTTCCTGTCTTCCAACTGTCTTTCTAGATGGGAGTTCTGATTCTGAGTGCTGTAGAACCTTTCAGGTGAGAAGAACAGCTGAAACAGATGTGGAACTGGGAACACATATTTGAGAACTAGAGATCCACCACACTCCCAGTTCTACCTTCTACTTTCTGCTTTTCTAGTTAGGCCACAAGGTTCAGCTACAATGAACAGAGCCTCTTTAGCCACCATGCTTTCCCTGACATGTGGGCTGCTTCCTCCAAATATCTGAGAAAGAGTAAATCTTTCCTCTCTTTAGAAAGTTGCTTTTGTCAGATATTTGCTTGTAACAATGTAACACTACATAGAAACCTCCAAATCCTCTGAGTTGCTTCAGTTTTGGACACAGAAAAGTTCCCATTAACATTAATAGCGGAATTGTGCTCCATATATAATTAGAACCTGTCATTCTCTGGATTCCTTAGGGTGATGTGCTCTTAGAACCTAGAATTGGTCCTCCTGTATTTCATCTCTTCTGTGCCAGCTTTTAAAGTAACACCGACCCAAAGCTATAGCACATCAAGATTTACTTAGACTGAAACTGCTCTAGCGAGAGACTTCCATGCACATAAATCCTCACTGCATGAAGTATCATTCTTTGTGTTCAAAACCGTAGAAGCCTTCGACACACCATGTAGACCTCATCTGACTTAGGAAACCTATGGATGTAGGTAACATGAGCCCAGTTCATATTGCTTTCACACCAAATAAGAGACTTCTTAATGTATACAACTGGAAACAGAATGGCCACTGGGAAGACACGGAACAATGTCAGGGGCTCTTGAGTTTCTTGATCTAATCTACCTTTCAGCTCATCAAGTGGCCAACTTCTCATTCCATCATTCTCTGTAGTAGTTTGAGCTCGATAAGCCATGTTCATAGATCAAAGCTCAGCAAGAAATTTCATTTAAGATAATAAATAATGCAGTAGAAGATGTCTCCCCTGGGAGTTCCAGGAACTGTTCTGGAGAGGAACTCCATGGCATGCTTATGTTTGAACCTTCTCTGATCAGGGAATGAAGCTTGAGTGGTTAGGCGCAAAGCTTATGTTCCCAGAATGCTGAGCGTTAATTGCTCTCAACATTCACTGGTTAAAACACAGAAGAGGAAGAAAGGTAAAGGGAATGACAACTTCCTTCAGGATATTTTGAAAAAGTAACAGTGATTTTGAGACTAAACTTTAGAAATGATTACATGATAGATGTTTAGTTGTGAGTCTTCTTTATAGCAATTTGGAGCTTCTGTCTTTTCATATTTCTGTTTTTATTTCCTCTTGAGCCGAATTATTTCTGCGTTGTGTTAATTTTTCTTGAGCTGAATCTCTCTCTCTCTCTCTCTCTCTCTCTCTCTCTCTCTCTCTCACACACACACACACACACACACACACACACACACACAAACATGTAACTCTTTCTCTTTGTGTACCCCCTCAACATACCTATGTGTAGAACTCTCTCCTCTTTTTTATGAGTGTGCTACATCCTGAAAATATGTGTATATCTATCTTTCATGTATGTTGAATTTTGTCCCCTGAAAGATGTGCTCAAGTTATAATGTTGTTTATGTGCAAGAAGTGATTATGATGGCATTTGCAAAAGGGTTATTGCCAATATAACCAAATTAAAATGGGGTAATACTAAGGAAGGGTATCCCTATTGTAATGATTAATGTTCTTATGAACAGCAGAAATTTGAACAGAGATGCCTGATTAGAAAGGAGAATACTATGTGAGGATATAGAGCCATAGAAGAACAAGGATGAAAGTCACATGCAGGAGGATTGTGACACTGGAAATCACAGTTGTACACACCGAAGAATATAAAAAATTAGCAGGAGGGGGGGGCATTCAATCTATCTTTCCCGTGAGTGTGCAGAAGGATTATGGGTTGTTTCTTAATTTAATGTTGCTAATCTAGAGAAGTCTGAGACAATACATTTGTCTTGATAAAATCCTCGTGTTCTTGAACTCTGCTATGATAGTCTCGGAAGACAGATTCTCCACTCATCTCTGCATTAGCATTGTTGTTGCTAAAAGCATACAAATGATCATAGGATGCCAAACTGAAAGAATGGAGAAGTAGATTGATTTTTCTAACATTATATTGTGATGTGATGGGTAATCTTGGTCATGGGAACAGCTCAGTTGCTAAAGTCATTCTTTTGTAAGCTTGACAGACATAGTTTTTTTTTTCCCCAAGATCTCACATGCAAAAGAACATGCAATGCACAATTGTACTCACATAGAATCCCTAGTGGTGAGAGGCAAAGAAAGACAGAGATTTGGGACCTACTGCTCAGCCCATATTTTCTATTTGGTGAGCTCCAGAACAGTGAAGGATCTTGTCTCAAAACCCAATTTAGAGAGCATCTGAGGAATAAGAGCAGAGATTTTTCTCTGGTCTCCACACAAGTATTCCCACATGGGCTTCTGCATAAACATGTATATGTATATATATATATATATATATACAAACACATACATATGCACATACACATACAAATAAACACACCCCAAAACAATACGTAAAACATGGGTGACTCCAGTGCTCCCTTCTCTCCAGTACAGTACATTTTCAAACACAAAGATCCATCAGTTCATTTTTTTTTATAAGCCCAAAGACTTTTGGACCAAGATGCAAATCCAGCCTTTTGAATGGAAGCTATCTTTCAGTTGTGCACTAAAGTGCCAGGTTGAGTGTGCATTTTGCTCTAAGAAACAGTTTCTTTCAGAGACTTAGTCTTGGGTTCTGGAAGACTGGGTAGGAGAAATGGGAGTTACGACCTGAAGGTAAAAGCGTCCTACAGCCCTTGGGAACATGGTAGAGTCACTGTTAATACTTTCGTTTTTATAGAGCTCAACCAAAATAGGTGACTTCATTGTAAAGATGGCTTCTTTGTGCAGTGCTAAATCACCAAAGTCAGGAATAATGGGCAGCTTTTGTGATTGTTATTCAGGGCTAGGAGTTTACTATTTTAAAATAATCCCCAGTAGCAGAGAGAAATCAGTCCTGGAGGTCTTGCTGAAACCTGGCAGGACTGCCTGCCTCTAATTCCTCTTGGGAAAACTAGGGAATAGAGTTCTCCCTCTGGGGAAATGATTCTGTGCCTACAGGCAGACTGAGTATGTGCTGAGGATGAGAGCAATCATCTTATTATTTCTACCAACTGGTGAGGATGGAGTCTCAGCTCTCTATTTCTGTCCCAGGATCTTGTAGGGATTGGACCTTTCACTTATTGGCACAAAGTAAATATGATTTCGATTCCACAGTGCCTGGACACACAGTTCATATTCTAAATGTTGAAAAACCCTTGATGTCAGTGGAGTGTGTGGATCTGCTTCTGAACACCCTTCTCAAGAGATCCAATCAACTCACTAGCAGAAATCCAAAATATGGGTAAATTTCTGGCTACATACCTGCATATATAGATTCAGAGGTCCATATTCACATATGTATACTCTTTAATTGTTACTCATATGTGTATATATTATAGGGGGAGTAGATGATTTGAGGGAAAGTCAAGCAACCAAGAAGAAAAAAGACTTGGAAAGGTGAAGGGCTTTGCCCAACACACATGTTCTTCTGATCACCAGACTTTTTTTTTTTTTTTAATTTTATTGTATTTTCTTTAGTCACACTTAGAAAACAGAAAGAAATAGGGGAACCAGATGCTAGGAAATGTTTCATTAGCTAATAGAATAAACTGTTATAGAAATTATCTTTATATGGCTCTTGTACTCCGTCAGACACCCCTCAGTCAGGCGTCATCTAAGGCTCGTGGCTGACAGCTACTCAGAGTGCATTAGAGAATCAGTCAGTGCGCACACGTGCTGCCCCTTCATCACATCAGTGACAGACAGACAAGGGGAGCAGCACTTGGCAGGTTGGTGCTTGTCAAGTAATGCTGGGACACCTTCCAGCAGAATTTAAATTGGATCAGGCCGTATCATTTATTGTTTTATATCTAAGGTACTCCCACAGGCTTACAATTAGAGAAATAGAAAAGACAATTGGCCTGAAGAAAATACTGATGGATAAGCGCCCACACATAGGTGTAATACAGTTTTTAAAAAAGTCTCTCCTAATAAACGGATTTACCTAACTACCTTGTCCTTTACACACAACCTCTATGAAGGCAAACTTCTGAAGATGAATCTAATAAAGACCTTTATATGTGCCATCCTAATATCTATCTCCCTCCATGTTAGACTTCAAGGATTTCACCCTAGTCTAATACAGTATGTCCCTTAACCATCGCACAGAAATTGCTCCTAAGTTCCCAGGGGCAATGATACTTTTAATTGGAGACAGTATGACTATTCTTTAAAAAGATTTTTTATGTTCTAAAAAATTAATGTAGACAGCAAACTGGGGTCAAAAATCACTAACATGTCTAAAAATCTAATTTTACAGTGAAACCATTTTCCTTTTCCATTGTTGCTTGCTGGGTTGGCTCTAATTCTCCATTCACCTAAATTGTATATATATATATATATATATATATATATATATATATATATATATATATATATATATATATATAATTTATATATATATAATTTATATATATATAATTTATATATATATTTATATATATAATTTATATATATATGGTTTTATTAACAGTAATATCTGTGTTACCCAGATATTTCTTTCTCTTCCATTTTGGTGTGTCTGTGTTGATACTGCCAGTAGAATAAGCCTTCTTATGCAAAGTATTGAAGATTTTCATGATTACTTTACCCTATCAGTGATTTTTATTTTCTGGGGTATCAGAAATAATCACGATGCTATAAAATGTACCCCCCCAAACAAGTACACACACTGGCAAAGTTGATAGCTAAAGAACTGCAATTGAAGATTTAGTCTAGGGAAAAGAGGGGATGCCTGAGTTACTAAAATGCTTCCTGTACAAGCATGGCAACTTCAATTTGATTCCCAGAAACTATGTAAAATAAGTCACGGATAGTGCTGTGGATTTGTAATTCCAGTGCTGGTCTGCCGGAGATAGACTAATTCCTCGGGTTTTCTGGCCAGCCAGTTTAACCATGGAGAATTATAGGCCAATGTGATACCCTATCTCAATAATAATGGTACATCTAAAGTATGACAACCAAGTTTGTATTCTGGCCTACACATAAGTATGTGCATACACTCATATACTTCAAACTTATCATGTTCTTTGGCTCAATATCCTTATCCATCATCCAGGCCTGGCAAAGAAAACCAGCGAATGTAATGCTTAGCATGCAGTAAGTGTCTGCCATCTGTGTACAATCTGATAGATATGTCTTCCAGCCTAGCCTCATGAGTTACCATGGAGACAGTGTTATTCTATTCATGAACAGCACCATGGACACTGTTATTCTACAACATAGCAGAAAGACAGTCTTCAGACTTTGATATACCCATGGGTCTCCTTTAGTTCTTCTGTGTCTTCACGTAAAACTTATTGGCTACTCTTCTGCTGTCTTCTTTTCTGTCCTTACTGTTTCCAACCTGCTAGTCTGTCTTTTCCAGTTGCCTGTAATAGAGTCACATCCTTAACTGTATATCTTGGGCTCAGAGATTGTAGCAAAATAAGTAAATAAATAAACATATAAGAGAATCTCTGGCCATGATATGCTGATACTGTCTCATACATAGAGCCCCAAATCCTACTCTCTGGTCTGTCAAACTATAGTTGAAGGGAATGATCCAATGTGCTTTCCTTTGAGGTCTACCATATGAAGGTAAAAATAATGGGACAAGTAGGATCCAAGTCTCTGAAGTCAGAACTCTGACCATCTTCTTGACCATCTACCTACCGGTGACACACTCTTGAAAGAGTAGTGTAGTGCAGTATGGCCTTTGTTGTCAGATATCTAAAATGAGTAGAGAATCTTACAAAAAGTCTAAGGGGTTTAAGTTCAAACTAATGTAAGTGAACCATCTATAGCTGTTATAGTTAATTGGCTGTGTACAACCTTTAAACTTCTTGAGTTATAAGTCAGTAAAAGTTAGAAATTTGCTTGTTGTTTGCCCTCCAGTATAGAACATCAATATTATATGATTATTAATATTTACTCAATAGTAATTTTTGTCTAACCTAGAATCCAATAATAGTGAGATGTTGGCTGCCCAGTGAACTTGGTTGTTGTATATCTTCTGGAAGAGAAAACCTGGAAAACCCCTGCTGTTGTTTACTGCAGGCATTGTTGCCAGTGTTTGAGTAAGTCAAACATAACAAGAAGCCAAGGTGCTTGTTTTATGCTGAGCTTGTGGTGTTATTTGATCCTACTTAGAGTTTGGACAAGGGCAGAACACACAAAAAAATATCTAAAAGAATTTATTGACTGAGGAGATGCACTCTAAAGATTTATGGCAAGATGGATTTAACATGATTTATTGGGGGAAACTGCATGTGCTCCTCACTAGCTTAAGCTCCAGAAATAGGATACCGATATCCTTCCATAGAGAATGCTAAGCTTCCATCCTCTGCTCCAAACCGGCTGTCAACCTGTAAATCATGCTAGTTCTTGAGCAAAGAAAAGAGCTAAACAAGTACAAGCAAAGGCCAGGGAATTACAGGGTGCAGGTGTTACATGCAAGAGTAGAGGTCATTCAAGTCCTGTGGTGGCAAGAGCTTGGAAGTTCTTGATTTATGCTGTGAGGTTGCATGCCTCAAATGCCCCTTGTAATTCCTTGAGATTCCCAAGGATAGGAGCTGTGCATTCTGTAAGGCTGTGTTTTAAGTATTTAATGACACCGAGTTAGAAAAATAAAAGGTCAGTGATGTCCATTGTTGCTATTATTTTAATTGGCCCTAAAGTTAACAATTTTAGTATCATGGAAATAGTCACCTCTAGTTACATATCTAAATAGTTTATTCTGTCTTGCCTTCACCAAATACCTCATGAAAATTAAGGAGAAGAAAGGTTTACTTGGTGTTCAAAAGATAAAACCCATCATAGTGGAGAAAGAATAGTGACAGATGTCCCAGGTGGCCAGCCACATTGCATCTAGTAATGAATCAGAAAAGGAAAAGGAGGGGCTGGAAAGATGGATCAGTGGTTAAGAGCACTGACTGCTCTTTCAGAGGTCCTGAGTTCAATTTCCAGCAACCACATGGTGGCTCACAACCATCTGTAATGGGATCTGATGCCCTCTTCTGCTATGGTGTTTCTGAACACACCAACACCATACCCACATATATGAAATAAATAAATAAAACCTTAAAAAGAAAGAAAAAAATGAACAGAAAGAGGCCAAGCTATCAAACTGCAAGGCCATCTTTCAGTGATCCACTTTCTCCTAGTGGTTCTCCTGCCTAGAAGTTTTACCATCTCCCCAACAGCACTACTAGATTGGGACTAAGCAATCAAACATATGGGTTTTGGGCAGGGAATAGGTTAAATTAAAGGACTTTTAGTGAGAAATGCATCTCGGTTAGTAGACTACTTAGCTAGCACTGAGAATACCCTGGATTCAATGTTCTGCATCGTATAAAGCAGGCAAAGTGATACATGCCCATATCCTACCACTTAGGAAGTAGAGACAGGAAGGTAATATGTTACTTCAGCATCATACCCACCTCTGGGGCAAGTCTGAATTCAGGATGGGGGATATATGAGAACCAGTTTGAAAAGTAAAACAATGGAAGATAATAAGGGTGAAATCTGAGCCTGTCAAAGTAAGGTAGCAGGAGGACTGGGGACTGCAATCCCGTGTCCCCTGAATCTCAGCTGCTTCTCATTCATTTATTCTTTATTTTTTTCAAAGTCATGTTGTTGTTACTGTCTTTCTATGTCATTAAAATCGTATAAAAGCAAATATGTACAGTAAAAGCAAAATATAGCTTCTATTTCTGGCATCTAGACAAAATAGAAATATATATTAAGGGAGTATCCATGTTCTCTCATGGCAACAGCCCAAGAAAGCTGAATAGTAAGCCTTTTAGAACAGAAAGACCCCCTTTATTTTCCTACAGTCAAAGTACATTTTGAAAATTTACACTTAATCTTTCTTCCTACCTTATGCATATTAAAGCATCGTTAATGATTCTGTACCATTCGGAGACCTATCCATGCCTGTATTATTGGCTCTGGCTGTGGGAATTTGAGAACCCATTCCCAGTTAAGGAGAGAATCAGCTTCTAGAATCACTGTCTATATAAACATGTAATGTGAAAAGCCCAGAGAAGTTATACAGGAAACTCTAAAAGCAGGAAGCTGTAAATGGTTGGGTACCAGGAATAGGAAAATGTGTAAATGTGCCATGTGACAACGATGCCCAACAGACAGCACAGATGAGACATGGGTGTATCTGTGAGTACGGGCTGCTGCATGTCGTCACTGATGCTCCTAAATTGTAGACACCAGTGGAGGCACCATGTCCCTTATTTCTGCTCGTTCCACCTGGCCCTGCCCAAGTTCTCTTGAAAGACACTTTACACTCTCATTCTTCCACATTTTCTCTTTTCCTTTCCATTCCATATCCCTCCAACTCATAAATCAAGGTGTTACATGCTTCGGAGCTACAAGTGCTTGTGTGGAAGTTTCATCTGCTGCACGGTAGCCTTTGCAGGATCAGTGTGAAACGCTGAAACTCTTGCTTTTTCCTTTCAGGTTTTAGAATGAGACGGCGCCATGTACTCATGGAGTCCACAGGGCCCATGGGACATTGCCCTCATCTGATAGAGTCTGTACCTTGTGAGGATCCAATGTGTCACCGATGGCTTGCCTCAGAAGGGATCTGCATCCCCGATCATGGAAAATGTGGCCAGGGACATCGCATCCTGAAGGCTGTCTGTCAGAACGAGCGAGGTGGGAGATGGTGACACACTGAAGGTTAAATTATACTGAACAAGGGGCAATGCTTCTTAGAAAAAAAAAATCTTTGAAGCTTTTTTCCCCCTATGTGTTTTGTTTTGTTTCTTTGCTGGAGGGATAGAAACTCCAGCTTTCCTATGTTGGGGCATTTATGATGAATTGGGTGACAGATTGGTATAGAGTGGTCTGGGGTCACTTCATATGAGAGCCACAAACCATCACTAAACACACTGTTCGATCATGCTTAAAACAGCATTCTGAATCCACCAAATTCTCTGTAGATTTTTTTTGTAATCCGGCAAGACAAATAGCAAACAGAATTGTCCCAGCTTATGAATGCAGGGCAGGCTTTATTTATTTATTTAGTTACTTGGTTAAGATAAATTTATAGCATGCCTTTATTATATGTTAACAAAATGCTACCTGTTAAAGTTACTAAGGTTAAAAAGAAAAGGGGAGAAGAAAAAAAAAGATTAAGTGAAATCTTTTCGTTTATGTAACATGAGACCAGAATCATTTCTGGATAAAATGCTAACATTTTCAACAAGCTATTTTTAAGTTTAAGCTGTCGGGATTTATACAATTATTAACAATGATGTCTGTCCTTGATCACCGAGCTTTTGGTACGATGCTTGTTGGCAATGAAATGTGGTTTAAAAATATGTAAGTCATACGGCTGTGAGAAAAGTGACATTTAAAAATCTTTATCCTAGAGATTAAAAAGAACTCCATCTCTCAGAGGGGTGGCGAGCATGTCTCCTAATCAGCTCTGCCATGCAAGGCCTTGTTCACAATGCCTTGTGTGTGAGATGAGATGTTTTGACTTATGGAGCGAGGTAATCCACAAAATGGGAGGAAATTACAAAGCAGCTTCCAAATGGATATTAACATCCTCAAGGGGCTGACATCTAACAAACTCTTCCCCCCTTTCATTTATTTCTCCCTCTTCTCTCCCCTGCCTTTCTCCTTTGCTTCCTTACCCATTTTTTTCTTCCTCTAAAATAGCAAACGTAGGTAGGAAAATGTACATTTTCTTATTAAATGATGTATTGGTTCCCCGAAGAAAGCAGATGGTTGTTTAATTAAATAGAAGGTAACAACAGACCGCAATGCTGCCGTGAATAGTTGGAACTAATAGTCTCTGCTTCTAATACAACCATGCAATGTTTACATAGGGCAAGGTGTGCTTTATTAGTGTGGGCAAATAGGTCCCTTCTGTGGTGTTTCCTTATATTATAACTTATATTAGGGAAAGTATGATTCATTCTTCTCCCTGGTTCTTGGCATATGCATTCTGGACTCCTTGTCATTTCCTGGGGAGTCTGGGTTCTTAAAGAGCGCCTGCTGTTTTACTTGATCTTTGAATTGAACTTAGGACATGAAGCCCATAAGCACTTTGCTGTTTTCAAGCATGATTGAAATGTCTTTTATTGTAGGAAAATGACTCTGGCTTCGTTTCTATGTGTACCTAGTCCTCAGATAAATCAAACGACTACTAGAGTTTTGAAACTTTCATTCCTAGTCCTCAACCACAAGGACATGGAGACAGACTGGGCTCCTTAATCATCCCTTCCAGTAAAATCTCCACTGTGGTCTTTGGACTTTGGAGTGCAGAGTTCAGAACTTCCTTCCACATAGAAATGTGGTCAGAGGGGTGAACCTATATTGCTCCTGGATGTTCCATACCCAAATGAACGACTCCTTAGTCTATGCCTCACCTCTGTCTACATCCATAATGTTGTTAAAGTGCCTGATTTTGTCGGTTCATCTCTTCCATGAGCTATTTATCTGTATACCTTGTAAATATTCTTTATATACACCTATGTATGTAAGTAATACTTTTTTTTCTAGCATTCTTAAGCTATTCAAAAAATTCTGTAGTCTGAGAAAAGGCTTGTGGAAAGTCTGATTTATAAACCCAGTGTTAACCTGGGGTATTGTTATTCAACTGTGAGAGATTAGACTTGATGCTATTTCTAGGGAAATAGTTCATGACAGTAGACTTGAATGGTAGGACACTGTGGTGGTGAGGAGGAATTGCTTGATGTTGAGAACACCCTACTGATCTGATCCCATAAGCATTCTGTGTTGAGTGTGGTGTCCGATGTCTAAAGTGGCAGGTTCAGTCCTCAACTTTACCTCCATCCTGCTTAGTATTTTAACACCTACCATCTAACTATTAGATGGCTAAATGATTTAATTTATTAAAAAATATTTTTCTTTAGGTCACTAGAGGAGGAAAGAAAACACCTTTGAGTGTTAGCATTCTAAGAACTAAAGTAGTTATATGAATATAATCAGGACAATCCACAATTGAGGTGCCTCATTGTGGCCTCTCACTTTTCAAAACAAGCTTATAATGGCTATTTGCTCTTATGTTTAGTCTATGGAAATGGGGTACATAAAAAACATTATATATAGTGCAGACAGTATTGATGATTAGAGTGAGAACATCTGTCTTCTTTCTCTGTGAAAATGGAAAGCTCACTAGGTAGAGTCCCATAACAACTGATCACTGTGCTTTGATGATCTCATAGCAAGCTCTAGAGAGTTTTCATGACAATGTAGGTCCACAGCATTAAAGGTTTTCTCCACAGTATATGATCTGCCATCTTCAATTTCTGTAGGGTTTCTTCTTTACCGTGACACAGCAGTTTCCAAGCAGGGGAAAAGTTAGAACTTATCATTGTTCCCATTAGCTCTATGAAGTCTGTGAGTTTTTAAATACTAGGATGAACGTGATCTCTTGTGAGGCAGCAGCCACCATCATGGGGATAGAAACATCATGCTGACCTGATAACCAAAACAAGCTCCTACTCAGTGGGAAATTGCAGATAGGATCTGGGTATACTTCCTGGGGGCTCAGCAGCTGTGTGCCTCTGTGATTGGCTCTGAAGGTTTAGTAGAGAGGCTTTCTTCCAGGGTCTTCCCAAAACTACCTCCTTGACAATGCTGCTGGCCCTCATTTAATGGTTGAGAATGGAAGGTTTGTGACAGTTTCCTGTGAGTTTCTTTGCTTATGACAGTTGATAGTTATCACACTGGGTTTATCAATTGCTCTGCAGACTTTTTGTTTCTGAATTTATTTCAAGATAAATGGATGCAGCCAGAAGAAATTGTCTGCTACTTGATATGAGAAACTCCAAAACTCATATTAGATCTAGTCAGACTTGAAACTGACTAGAATTCCCAAGGGCAGCTTGCTTTGTCTTCCTTACATTTGTCTATAAATCCCTGTCAGGACTCTGGTTAGAAATATAGTGAACAAAACCATCCTACAATCTCCTGAAGTGTTTGTGTTCCACTCAGACTTAAAAGCTAAGCACTCCTCCATAATGTGTGTTTGTATGCTATGCATGTGTTTGTGTACATAGTCACATATCTGTAGGTATATATGTGTTCATGCATGTAAAGACCCACTGCTGACATTGCAAACTTTCCTCAGTTGCTTTGGATTCACTCTATTCACTGAGGCTGGATCTCTCCAGTGAAGCCAGATGCTCCAGTCTGTTGATTAGCTACACAAGAGTGTCCTCTCTCCAACTTCTCAGCTCTGGAGGCCTAAGCTGGCTACCATACTTTAGACATTTGCTTGGGTTCAGAGGATCCAAACTATAGTCTACCCACTACTAGGCTTTAAACCTGGAGCTGTCTTCCCTTCAAACCAAGAAGACCACATACTAACACACACACACACACACACACACACACACACTCACTCACCATAGATAAACACACATTTACACACACTGACACATACACACCACAGATAAACATATAAACACACAGATACACATAGGCACACACCAACACCAACACACATACTCTACAGGTACACCTATAAGCACACAGACTCACATACATATACACATGTACATAGACACCTCACCCACCCACATACACCTGCACACACACATGTACACACACATACACACACATGTATACACACACACATACACTAGGTGGGGTAAAGATAACAAAGACAGAGGGAAAGAGAAACAAAATGTGTGTGTGAATATGTGAGTGCATGCGTGCATGTGTGTGTGTGTGTGTGTGTGTGTGTGTGTGTGTGTGTGTGTTATGGGGACAGTTGATAGGCAAACAGCTTCAGGTAAGTGTGAGCTTATTAGAGCAGCTTGCTGTGTTAGGCACAAAAAGGGTGCTGCACACAGGGAATAAAAACTCAACAGGTCTTTGCCTCAGGTCAGGAGGAGGAGAAAGTTGCCAGAAATTTGCCATACTTATATCTGTACCTCCCTCTCCCTATTTGCATGTCAGGGATCTGTCTAGCACCTAGTCCTACAAGAGGAGCAAATTCCAAGTTCACTAAGAAGTGCTTTCTTGAAAAAATGGTCAGAGAGCAATAGAGGTAGAAACCCAAATGTAGACCTCTCCCTCCACATACAAGAATGGGATCTATGGACCACCTATGATGCTATTAGTTGTTTGTGGATTTCTGCAAATGTGGGAACTGATTTCCAAGGCCTTGATTGACTTTGACTCTTTTCTACCTAGCTTCGTATCATTACTGTGGGTTCATGGATGTTGGTACTTAGTGGATTGTGCACCACTTATTCTTGATTCGTTGATAAGAACGTTTCTGAAACTTAAAGAAGTCATTTTGAATGTTGCAAAAATTCTAAACCAACCAACTCAGAGAAGCAACCCAGACATTTAAGTCACTATGGCTTAAGGTCTGATTCCCAAAATTATAGTAAGTTCAGTCATGTTTCACTGGTAAGTAATGGGTATTTATCAGAATGTGACATCTTCAGAACTGGCTGGAATTTTTTCCACACAGTTAGAGAAATGTTTCTAGTAGATCCCAGGAACCACTTGGATCTTCCTCCGTGCCTTAAAGATGAAAAGTGATCAATAGTGCTACAGTGAGTTAAATGTGGAACATTCCATTGTCCCATCAGATTCAGAGTGGTCAATATTCTCTTTGTTCTGTGCTTTATCAAATATTATTACATAATAGAAGAAATAACTATATGTGTCAACCAAGCATATTTCTTCAGAGAGAATGTGACACATATTCTGTACTTATGGAAAGGGAATGATTGGCCTGCTGAGGTAGTACATATCAGGAGTAGCAAAGCTCACATAGTGACAAGAACACTGAGTTGGAATCCTTCTGAGTTGTCTCACAAGATCCCTTCCATATAAGGCCTTTTGTTTTCATCTATCCACTAGACCTTTCCAAAGTCAATAGTTACACTGAGTATGAGGAACAACTTTCCTACCCTTACTGTGGCTTTGCTTTCTATCTCAAATAACATTTTTTCTTTATTTTATAAGATTTTATGTTTATTCCCTGATGTAGACCAGCAGGTTCCCAAGAGAGATGTGACCAGGATGCAAGAAGATAAGAACGTTTGTTATGGGAGTGGGTGTGTGTGTGTGTGTGTGTGTGTGTGTGTGTGTGTGTGTGTGTGTGTGTTTGTGTGTGTGTTTGTGTGTGTGTGTGTGTGTGTGTATGTGTGTGTGTGGGGGGGTGTCTCACACATGCTGGCTCATGCAAGCAAGTTTATTAAAATTTACAAAGTCCCATGTACAGTTTTTGGAAATGAAATGGGGTGAAAGTAGGCTAAAAGCTTAACATGCACTGTTCACAAGGAGAACACAGAATACCTCAAGGGGTGAGAGAAAGAAGCCTTGGATCTCATAACTTCAGTTTCTTCAAGGTGAAAATCTATGTTTTCAGGAACCCAAACAATAACCCCCAGAGGTCCTGGCCCCAGTTCCCAACTGGAACTTGCCACTTTGGGCCTTTGTTGAGGACACAGGACTAGGTTCTTTTGTCCTTTCATCTGAGCCCCTGAGAAAGACCTGGGTTAACCTGGCTCTCAACATTTTTTAATGTATGATTGGATCAGGGAGGTTGTTCATATAACTGCAGTGTTACCAGAGGACAGAAGGTGGTGGTGGATTCCCCGAGCTAGAGTTAGACCTGGTTTTTGAGCCATCTGACTAACCACACTCTCTAATCAATGAACATTCCCAGCTGAAAGGACACTGGAGGGCATCCTTGTAGGTGGTCTTGATTTTCACTGGTTATCCAAGGAGCTACTCTCTAATCCTAACTCAAGAAGATGCCCTTTAAGTACTGACACCAAGAATGGTGGGAGCTCGCTAATGGTGGCTTTGTTTAGTGAAACCTTCCAGGATATTATTAATTTGAGTGAGATTAAAATGGTTTAATATGTTTAAATCTATGCTTAGACTTAGAAGCTTTGTTGTTTGTTTTATATTTCTATTTCAAGGAATGTTTTGTGGCTTGTCTGTGAGGCTGATGCTAAATTCCAGAGACAGTTTTATTAGTTTTGCTTCATGGGGATTCTAAGTAGGATGTCTTGTTAGCCAAGTCTTTCATTTTCAAACCCTTTGATCATGCCGCATCTTCTGTGTTTCAGGTGAAACCTTAGTGTCCCCTCTGCATACCTTTTATGTCTCTTAGAAGACTTTCTACACTTCATTTCAGCACAAGATTTATTTTATTGGACATTAGGGGGAAAGAGAGGGGAGTAATTCATCAGGCATGTCTTTACCACATGAGTAGATGCCTGTGGTGAAGACACATATTAAAGTGATGTATTCAAATTAGAACCACTGCTGAGATCTAGAGGATCTGAAACAAATCTCAAGTACAAATTTTCTAAAACATTTGAGCCATGTTAACTTGCTTTGAGATAAGTCTGAAGTTTATTAAGATGTGTGTTTTAGAAAGGATAATGATAATTGGATTTTTTTTAAAGAAAAAACTCTCGTTTCTCCTTTACAAAGCAAAGCAAAGCATCTACCTTTACATTTAGGATGTGATTCCTAAATTATGTTGCACCATTTAAAGAGGTCAAAGAGAGGTTAAAATGGCTGTGTATTTTGCATAAACAATGAGACTATTGAAATTTTGAATTAATGAGACTTGATGGATCCTAGCATGATCTGTGGTTTCCACCTCAGGTAGAACCTTCACCCTCACTAACATGTCAATGTGAAACACACACTGACACACATGCACCTTGTTACCTGAAGAATTTCTCTGGCCACTGGAGCCTTTCTAGGACACTAGCAGTCCTAGAAGGAACCTTCTGGAAATAGTTGGCATGAGCTTGTTTTTGAGTTGTCACATCATTGAGTGTCCACTAAGATGAGAACCTGTGGAAAGCTCCATTCACAGGTTCATCAGCTTTCTTCTCTTTTCAGCTTCAGTTCCCTCACTCTTCCTCTCTGCCAAGGAATCCTTGCTGGATCATTACATACTGTGTCTTTGTATTTTCTCTCAAAGACAACTCTGCTTGAAAAGAGTTAGTGGATCTGTTCCTGAAGGAAAAAGCTTCAAATGAGTCATATTGTACTGACCACAGCATCTAAAGAGACACCTGCCAATGAAGAAATCACAGACATTCAATACTTTCAAAATTTTAATTTGTCAATCATTTATTGATAACCTAAGAACTTTTATGAGCTTCTTTGGTTCTCCCTTTGAAAACAACAACAACAACAACAACAACAACAACAAAAACCAACTTGTATAAAATTCTTTTATTTTTCTTGCAGTTGGGACATCTGGGTAATTCATGTCCTGTCTTGAGTCTTCTTGTTTTCTACCAATTGCCATGTAACTTTAGAGGGCATATTTATATTTTCATTTTGTAGAGGATTCAAGAGTGTATTGACTAACCCTGCATAATATTGAGAGAAAAAGTTCCAGTTTTGTTTTGTTTTTCTTAATAAAACTTAATTTACAAGAGCAGATGATTAGATGAAGAAAACAGAAGTTTAGATAAAGTTGTAGTAGAAAAATCTACTGTTCTGTTCATATATACCTCTTTCTCTAGGGGCTTTCTAGGAGAGCACAAAGTTTCTCCAGTGTATATTTTCTCTTAAATATCTTCCATTCCAAGGAACATTTAATCATATTTAAAGTTGCCTAACAAGGGAACGTATGGCCTTAATGATTGTTTATGTTGTAAAGTATTGTGATCGACTACTCTGTCAGTGGTACGTAGAGTAAGAGAGGGAAAGGTGACAAGGGTGGGTGATTAGAAGCATCCCGGAGAACATGAGTACCTTGGAAACATATTTCTACTAACTGTGTATCCAATCGTATCCAGAGAGCCATAGTAGACTCAGACATGAGTAGAGAAGCCTCTGTCCTCAAAGAGCTTCAAGTCTCACTGAAGACGCATGGCATTTTTGTGTATCTAATTCTTCCTGTATGTATGTAGGCATACTGCAAATCAGAGCATAGGGCGATAGTCATGGTGACTAGTGATGGGTCATACAGGCAGTAATCCTGAGACATTCTGGTGAGAGATCTATCACTGAGCTTCAGGGAAAGTGAGAAGCTTGCAGTGTTATGTGGTCCTTGAAAGAATCTTCACAACTTGCTGAGGGATTATGGATAGAGGTAAACAATTGTCTCTTCATAACTCCCAGAAAACAGACTGGAGCAAAATAGGAAAAAAGTCCAGAAACTCTCATTTTCCAAAAACAACAACAACAAAAAAAAGAGAGTTCTTTTATTTTCTTCCTCTCTCTCTTCTTTTGTTCTTTCTTTCTTTTTAATAAATGTGGACTTTCTGGATAAAGGGGCAATAGTCACAGATCCTATTCTGGAATGATGATTAAACCAACTAAACATGATAGTTGTTATTTTCACCCCACTCTTCCCCCTGCCAACTTGAAACTTATGGGGAAAAGCTATAGTAAATGGCTCCATTCAGCAATCACTTGCTATATGGTAAAATTGGTTCTGGAATATTGGAATCATTTTACTCTATTGCATTCCTCTAGATCAATAGTTAACAAGTTAGTGTAAATAATCTAGAAGGCTTGTAATGACACACATCTTGGCTGCTACTGTAGAATTTATATGATTCAGTGGAGGGAACCAAGTAATTTTAATTTCTAATAAATTCTTTTTGGTAATGAAGACAGGGTTGATCCAGGGCCCACCAATTGAGAAACACGGTTCTGAGTCAGATGGGGCTGATGGGCTGCCTGGTCATGTCAGAGTGTAACAGCAGTGGGTCAGAACTGTGACTTACACTGAGACAGACATTGGCTTCTACGGAGAATCAACAGTAGTATTGACTGATTGTAATCTGTTGTCTCTTGTTTCCTGCTGGGTAAGTTATTTGTGAAATCCATGAAATATGTTCCTCTCTTTCTGAAGCCTCCAGTGAGTAAATATTCCACTATTTCTTTTATTGTTACCTAGATGGATTACTAAGAGACTAAATGGTGGGAAAGAAATAGTGTCCCCTGCAAAAACAGAGGACACGTAATGTACGAGATGAGTCATTTTGTTTTAGAGGACAGCTCTCATTTCTGCAAGATATCTTTCTCAGACCACCAACTGACAGCCATTTGGTAACAGCATTCCTTCCAGGAGATGGGTGGGAATGACAAAGACATTGTATTAAATTTCGAAATGAACCTGGCACTGTAGTTGAAAGCGCCAATAAGATCAGACTGTGCCACTCACACAGCAGGAGTCAGACTGCAAAGGAGATAAAATTGGAGAGTTCCTATAGCCAAGTTCTTCATTCCCTTCTATTTTAGATGTTTTACAGGAAAATTAAAGATGAAACTCTAATACTGTTTGTCAATGAAGGAGCCTGAAAGAAAAAATAGAAGCTCGTTCTTATCACTATTTCACCTTCTGGGTTGGACAGGAAGGTGGGTAAGACATGTAAACTGGTGAATCAATTTAAATGCTAAAGAGAGAAGAGCTGCAATGCGGGTTTAAATACAGTCACTGTGTGCTGTCTCCCGATAAACAGGCATTGTATTCTGAATTACTTCCCCCTTCCATCCAGTTACATCCTAGACATTTCGAGGCGTCCATCCTGTTCTTCTATTATTGATGCTCCTAAATAAATTATTGTGAGCCATCACTCTTCTCCCTGCATTTCCCAATCAAACTAAGTATACACTGATTTTTTTTAAGGTTTTAACAGTTTAGAAAAAGATGTAGGTAGAAAAATATTTCTTTATGTTTATGCCTGCATCTCACAGAACTGTCTTCTCTCTCTGTCTCTTCCAAAATTCGTATTGGGCAGTTGACTGTGGATGTGAATTCCATATGACCCAAGAAGAAAAGTGAACCATAGATTGCACTAAAGCTTCCAAGTGTGCTTCTTAGGATAAAATCAAGAGATGCCTACTACTTCCATTACTTCAAATTTCTTTTGGTGTATGACCTAAATTGTTGTATACCACTAGGATATTAATAGGAGTTCCTTCTTTGTGTTCTCCACAGGGGTAAAGTTTTGTTTACTCATGACAAATTGTATTTAATGTGGCATTTCACAGTACACATGTTGGTAGCTCTTGATACAGAATCTCCAGTTTCCCTTATATAAAGACAGAAAAAGTAAAGAGTATGAATTAAAGTGTAAATTCCATATGGTAGGTTTACTAAGAATGTGTCCATTTAAGTGTGGTAAGTACAGTAAAATGAATCTCTTGTGGAGGCCCATGTACCCCATTAAAAATCAAGAGGAAAATATTTCAATTATTCTGAGGAATAAAACCCTTTATTTAATAAACTAAAAAAGACTACATAATAATTTACCAGGATACATTTTGAGACTCTCAATAGGTACCTGAAACTCAGCATATTGTCAGGCTCTTAAAATATAGGTATTATGATATCTTCATATGTGTATGTGCACACAGACACACACAGAGACACACACTCACAGACACACACACAGACACACACACACTAAAGTTTAACTTCTAAATTAGACACAATAAGAAAATAACAAATCTCTAGGCATGGTAAGGGAGTGTCGGGGTACTACATGAAGGTTACATGAACACGGCCTTCTGATCCTTTGACAACTGTCTGATAACTGAGAGTGTTATAAATAAATAATAAGAAGGAAGCATATGTGTCATCAATATGTTGTTCATTTAGCAAAATGAAGGCTTGTAACCTAATCGTGATGATGATGTGTCTTTGTTAGGCTTTGAACTAATGAGAAGAGTGTCTATAACAACAGAAACTCATTTAAAAAAATCTTTTAACTAGGGATGGTTTAGTCCATTATCATCATGGATAGATCATGTTGGCCTGGGAGCAGATATGGTACTGGAGAAAGAGCTCAGAGTTTTGTATTTGAATAGACAGTCAATAAGAAGTGAAAAATAAGCCACAAAGCCTGAGCTTTAGCATCAAAAATCTCAGAGCCCACCCCGTAGTGATACACTTCCTCCAACAAGGCCACACCTACTCCAAAAGGGCCACACCTCCTAATAGTGACACTCTTTATGGATCTATGGGGCCAAAATCTATTTAAACCATTACAGGGTAAATGGAAACTTTGTGTTTACTTCTGGAATTTTCCACTTAATATTTTTCGACCAGACTATTACATACTATAACTAAGGATATAGCAAGAAAACAGAAGAAGAGATGTACTTTACAGATGTATTTTAGTTGATGGATGTATCAAAATTAAGAGTTGATAATGTACAATCCAGTGAGCTCTGCTATTTAGTGTATATAATATATTGAGGTGCCTTATAGACCCACAGAACACAGTTATCTATGGGAAGATGTCAGAGATTTTTATTTAAACTAAAAAACAAATTAAATGCATACATAGTTGATAGTGAATTTTAGCAATTTGCTTTTAGGACAATGATAATTTTCATATTCCATGTAATCACCTTAGAGTAAGAGCTCAGGTATTTATGTGTTTGCCCTACGTACTGTATTACATCTGTAGCTGGCTACCTGCATGCCATCACCATGCTATTTTTATGCCTGAAACACTTTCCCTCCTGCATGTCTGCCATGACATTTTCTCACTGGCTTACAATCTCAGGTATGTAACAGAGTCATCACTCACTGTAGACTATGACATAGCCAATTATGGTAATTCTGCTGCCTCTACAGGCACCTGGTTCAGCAACCTGTAGGGTTTAATCTTGAGTTTATAAGACATGAGAAGAGGACCTTAACCAAGGAAATCCATCGTATAGGTTGTAATCCAACCTGTAACAGAGGCGTCATGACTTCATAACAAAAATGTGACCTATTGTGTGCAGGAGAGCAGAGATCGAAAGAATATCTGGGTCCTAGAAATCATTTCTGTCATCTCTAACCAACCATATAACACTGGCAACTATTCAATATGTTTCTTATTGTTAAAGCCAATGACATTCAGTGTTTTTGTCACCTGTTCAGACAAAGTCTTAATTGATAGAATGCCTGTCTTCCATGTTCTCATACTTTATGATTTCGCTATGGGTACCACTGGTGCATTATATTGAAAGTACTTCTCACTTAGCCTGATTCTTCTATTTGACTCTTAGCTTCTCAAGGGTAGAAACCTTGACTCTTCCATTGCTTTATTCTTGAGGTAGTGCCAGAGTGTCTGGTATATTAAGAAGCTCAACAAATGTTTGCTGAGCTTAGGAAAGTCATTTAAATTCAGTCACAGAACAGTCTAGTGTGGAACTATTATTCTTATCTAGTTTTGCATTGCAGAAATTTTGATACCCTAAAATAGCACAACTAATACTATCTATAACCAAAAAATTGGCTTCCAATTCTGAAAGTCTAAACAGACACTGGTTTGACTTTATCAGTGACAGAGGATGTGCTCATATTCTATAAACTCAAGAAATAGTTTTTCTTAATTTAGGTGGTTTGGGGTTTTGTTTTGTTAAGTCAAATGTAACTTGAGAGTCACTCTCAATGCAGTACAAAGGACACTTATGCCCTGTTACTATAGTGAGTAATGAAACTTATTTCTTTCTTTTTGTGTGTGTGATTTTGTTTCCTTTTCTTATTGGATATTCTCTGCATCATTTCAGATGTTATCCCCTTTTCCCCATCCCCCCCTCATTGCCTCCATTAAGATGCTTCCTTTCCCAAACCCCCTCTCCCACCTCAGCACCTTTGCATTCCCTTACACTGGGAAAATGAGCCTTCACTGGACCAAAGACCTCTCTTCCCATTGATGCCAGAGAGTGATATCTTTTTGGCATATGCACCTGGGGCCATGGGTCTCTCCATGCAAACTTATTAATTGGTTGGTATTTTAGTCTCTGGGAGCTGTGGTGCTTTTGGTTAGTTGATCATCCTGTTCTTCCCATGAGGTTGCAGACCCTTTTAACTTCTTCAGTCTTTTCTCTAGCTCCTTCATTGGGGTTTCCAATCACGTTGTAGGCTTAACACATCTCTTTTTTTAGCATGTGCTAAAAGCCAAAAAGAGTAAGATGGGGTGGGGGAGCAGTACAAACATGCAGCCCACACACATTTCCTTCTATCACAGAGGGAATTCAAGTTAGAGATACACTACTTACTTATCTGGTTTTCCCCGGCAACTGTAATTCTAATCTTGATCACATCCAGACAGCTAAGCAATTTAGAATTTCTTCAGCATGATGGGTTGAGAGTAGAGGGAACAGATTTGCTGAAAAAAAGGCAATATGAAAAAAATGCAAAGCAGAGATAGGAAGCCGCTGTTAAAAATACAGGCAGTTTTTCAGTCTATCACAGTAAAAGTATTCTTAGAGGGAGGCCATGATCAAATTGCTAATACTACCATATTATAAAATCTGAGGGAGTTTGCTGAAATGAAAGCAAGGTTCTTCTTCACATTGCATTAGCTTACCGAACTATATTGAAGTAGTGATTTATTTAAGAGGTAAGGTGATTGCTCTGAAATACTCCCAAAATAAACTGGCAAAAATTGAAACACACTGGGTCTTGACTTAACCTGAGAATAAGCATTCTATTTGGGGAGTACAGGCCGGCTAGTGGGAAGCCTAGTGTGATCTTGGAATCATTTGCTTATAAGCTGGATTCCACGCTCAGCCTTACATCAATGGGACTCTATACTGTTCTGGAGCCTAGCACTGTTCACAATCTGCTGCTGCTTTGGAGAATACACTCCGGTTTTCCTCAACTGTCCTACACTAGAATGGATTTGTAACCCTGGAGCTTCTCAGTGTATTGCCAGAGTGCCCCTATCACTTGGTCAAATGAGGATATATGTTTCAGTCATTTCTAACATGAATAGTATTATCTACACACATTCCCAAGTTACAAAGAAAGGCTTTGTTTAATTAACCATTAATTTTATGTAACACCTAATAATAGTGTTTAATAATTCATAAAATTAAGATAATAAAGTGCATAGTATATTTCTAATGCATTGAAATTAAAAGTTAAAATAAAACTATGCTTTATGTTTGAAACTTGTATATCAGCTAAGGAGAAAATTTGCTCACCTATTAGGGCTAGTCAGCATTTTGACTAGTAAATAAAATTTATTCTTTAAAAGGTTTCTGAGGGCACATAAAGAAACAGTCTAGGAAGCAAATAATATCTTTCTCTTTCAAAGACTAGGCAAACATTTGCGCGCTCTCTCTCTCTCTCTCTCTCTCTCTCTCTCTCTCTCTCTCTGAGTGTGTATGTGTATGTGTGTATGTGTGTGTGTGTATGGAGAGAGAGAGAGAGAGAAAGAGAGAGAGAAGTGGAGGATGTACCATCTGCTGTAGGAACTTGTTAAGAAGCCCAGTCACAGAGTCATGTCCAATGAATATTTATCATAAGCCTGGAGAAGAAAAACAGCATTAGTCCAGTTATTATAAAATGTTTCCTCAGATTAAAGAGACTAAAGCTTATGATGTGTTCACAGTACAAGATAGCAATAACCTGCTAAATTTTTCAAACAGAATTGTTTTTCTTTTTAAAACAGTTATACTTAGTTTTACTCACTTTGTCTGAGTGTTTTGCCTGCATTTTACTCATGTATCACAAATGTAACTTTGCGGGTCCCTGGAACTGGGTTCATGGATGGTTGTGAGCCAACACATGGGTGTTGGGAATCAAACATGGACCCTCTGTCAGAGCAACAAGTGCTCTTAAGTCTGGAGCCATCTCTCTGCCCTTTAACAGAAGTGCTTGTTACCATTGTGTATTTTCCTGGGGAGATTTGAACAAATGTCTATTCAACAAAGATAAGAACTATGAGTATAATAGCAATGAACCTGAGTGAGCAAGTGTCTCTTTAGTAGGATCGAGAATTCCTTGGCCATATGCTGAAGGGTTTATTCCTGTATCTGGAAGTAGACCAACTCCCAACGTCCTAAGGAACTACCACACTGATTTCCATAGTGGCTGAACAAGTTTGCACTCCCACTAGGAACGAATAACTGTTCCCTCCTCCCTGTTCTCACCAGTATATATTATCATTTGGTTTATTGACCTTGGTATAAGAGGAAATCTCAAAGTAGTTTTACATTGCATTTTCCTGATGACCAAGGATGCTGATTATTTCTTTGAGTGCTTCTCAGTTATTTGTGTTTTACCTTTTGAGAACTTTTATTTAGTTCTGAACCCCATTTTATATTGTATTAATTGTTTCTTTTAGCTCGGGTTTTTAAAAATTCTTTACATTTTAGATAATAAAGGTCTATCAGATGTATGATTGTGAATGAATTATTTGTAAGATAAATATCAATAGTGAATAAGAAAAAACAAAGATAAGGACTAACAAAAAGACCAACCAATGATTCCCTCCAAGTCAGGCTCTGTGAACTAAGACAGCTCTATCTTTGAAAAGCCCAGAGAGCTACATAAAAAAAGCACGATTTTCAGAGGGTCCTTCATGACTAGTGGGAAACCCTACCAGTCTTTCTTCAGCAGTGTTAACCTTGCATGGGGCGGGGGTTACCTGTGAATCATGTGTCTAGAACTTGCTGAGAGTTAAGGGTTTTATCTTCTTCCTGATTCTTTAATGAATCTTCTCCCAGAGGTTTATGCTTTAATTTGAAGAAAAGAATATACAGCACGGTTTAAAAGAGCTATGTGTACTGTGTGAGGAAATGGGTCTACTACTAAACTCAACGTCACTTCTTCAAATGGTAAGAGGGGTACCACTTGAAATTATGTTTATTAGTCTTCTGTTTGAGATCCTTAGGTGTAACACTGGTCAATCCTAAGTCAAGCATACTCTTGACCCTCCAGCCAATGTGTATGGAAAGCACATTCTGAACTATTGTTCTATTGGCCAGTGTCCCTTATTTTATACGCCCTGTTTAAAATTTTATGTTCCTCCTTAGTGCCTGAATTTTATCCTGCCATTCAGAAAAGATACAGAAAATATGACCTTCATAACATCCTCTAATTTCCTTAGTTGTTAAGCTTGGGCTTCTTGGCCAGTTAAAGATCTCTTTAGAACCCTAGTTTTCTAGTATGAACAGAAATGAGGCAGAGCCCTCATGCATTTTATGCAGATATTAAACCTGTGACAATTTCTGGTACATGACAACACTTGGACATATGTTGACTATTCTTCCTCTAGTTGTGAGTATTATCATTTATTTCATATATATTATCTTCCTTAGATATTCTATAGAATAAACTTGGTAAGAGTTGGAGTTTAGAAAAACTGTTAGTTTCTCAAAGTTCTATAACTAGAGTCATGGTTATAAAAATTCTAACTTTTATTTCCTTTTAATATCTTTTATTTTACTTTTTTACTTTCAAAATTTGAACTTGCAAATTTTAAGACTTTAAAAAATCAATTTCTCTTGCTTCCCTCACCTCCTTCCTTGGAGTAATCATCTCATATGAGTATAGCTTAATTAACTCCAGCCAGAAATTCAGATTGGTATAGCACAACTTCTCCTGAGTAATAAATAGAAATGATGTGAAGGTTTGTAAAAGAATATCTAAGTTATTGTAATCACTCCAGTCAGTCCAGACTGGCATTCCAAAGCATTGCTCACCTATTGACTGTGCAAGACTTTGAACTAGAAGGGTGCACACAAATCTACCTTTAGGCTTAGACAATGTACCTGGAAACAATCTTAATATTTTTTAACCAATCAAAAAAAAAAACCTTTTGCTAAAAAAAACTATATTTTTATAAGTACCTGTGGAAATAGGGGAGAAATTCAGTGTCCCAAAGCCACGGATAATTATCTGAGGCAAGAAGATTTGTGACTGGCCATGATTATGCTCAGGTCCAAGCAGGTGATGTGAGTGTTGATGGATGTAGGCTTTCGTGTGCAGCAGAAAAGACCATCTGTGGAAAATCGATGTCTTGCTCGTGAAAAATGACTCATGGTCTTTCCCACAGTTTACCTTGGGTTGATTTCATTTTCACCGTTCAGATATGTTTATGCTATGCAAGAAGGATGAACAGAGCCATTTTCTCTGAGAGTTCTGATGAAAGAGAAAGGAACCTCACATTTATATCCTAATGCACACATTCCAAACATTTCCCTCTCATGTTCCTGACTTCATTCCCTTACAACAGCCTTGCACTTGTCAGAAAGGAGAGCTTTATTGCTTTGGAAGCTATAAGGCTGAAGTCAGAGTGCTGACTGGGACAGGGTCTGTTAAAGGACTGTCTCATGGAGGTTGCAGATCTGTGTTCTCACACTAAAGAACAGGGGAGAGTATAACAAGCAGTGTTCTGTGGACTTTTTCCTAGGAACCACATCTCTTTCAGGAGGGAGAGAAGTCCTTACAACCTAATTCCTTCTTTATGACACAACTGTTTTATTTCCATAGCTGAACCTCAGTTAAGACTGTCAAAGAACAGTAGTAGCTTACACCCAGGGAGACCAAAGTCCAGTGTAATTATTTGACTTGCCTGACACTGTCTGTACTTGGCTACTTTGGAAGGTGCTTATTCCTTAGATAGATGATTTGGGGAAGAGAAGGCAGGCCACAGCCATAAGACATGTTGAGAGTTACAGTTGAAGCAGGGCTGATTGTAAGCTTGCTGGTAGTACTGATGGCTCTAGGGAATGTTTATTCTACTTTCCCCAAACAAGTTGAAACAAGGGTTTTTTTTGGGGGGGGGGATGTTGTTCTTTTTTTCTTTTCTTTTCTTTTTTTTAAATTTTCTGTTGAGTTTCACAGAAAGTCCCAAGGAACCAATTTTCTTTTTTTTAAATTTTGTTTTGTTTCATTTTGGCTTCTGATTCTCTTCTCTCATTGACTTAAGTGTTACAAAAAGTGGAATGCAGACTACATAGTGTATACATATAGTGTATAATATAGTACTGTACACACAGTATATAATCAAGAATAAACATGGCATTTGATTGCGTGCTTTAGCTATATTTCCACATGGGCACTGAAAATAGGATGGCAAATGCCTACCAGAAATTAACAGATCTTGTACAAAAAATTGAAGTGTGTGTGTGTATGTGTGTGTGTGTGTGTGTGTGTGTGTGTGTGTGTGTGTGTGTGCATATGTTCAAAATCAGTAGGAATTTTTGAGCCTCATGGCTGACTGTGAAGGTTTCTGTCCATTGCCCTTTTCAAATTTCTCTGTTCAAACAAGTAGGTGACTCTGTATGATTGAATTAAAGGTTATAGACACATGGCATCCTTTTTTTCTCATTCTTCAGTGGCATTTGAAGATGTTCTACTGTCTGTGATAATGGAAGTAAATTTTAGACCTTTAGCATTACATATCTCTGCACTTTATAAGCTTTCTCTGAGAACACTAGCAGCCTTAGTTTCTTGAGGTCTAAGATGTACAGTCTGCATGTATGGAAACTACAGAACGAATGAGTGACAGCAAGGAAACAGTTGCCAATTCTCAAGGAGCCATTTATGTTCTGCACAATGACCCACCCAGACAATATAAACACATAGACTAGAGTTTACATAAGTCTCTTTCTTGGGGTTTAGAAGCTGGGGGGGGGGGTTAAATTCTAAATTAATTCCTTTGGTATAAATTTATACCTTGAACTGGTGTTATGAATCTTGAGAAAGTATAGTAAATATATACATGTTCTGTTGTATAGGTAGATGCATTCTTAAGCAGTTTGGTTATGAGATGCTACACATCAAACATTTCTGAACATAATCTGGGGAGCTTGAAGAGAAATGGAGTAATTGCAAGCCCCATCTTCAGCTGTAACAAAGCATGAGAATTCTGAGCAAGTGACTTATAATTTTAGTGAAAAGATGATGTTGTTTTTTGATAATTTTTTGTTGTCTAATATTCTTCTGATTGCATGGTTCTGTATATAGTTCAATTTTTTTTCAGGTCAGTTAAAGAATTTTAACTACATTTAATTTTCTTTTCAATGATTCTACTGCTTGGACACTCTCCTAACAATGCATTCATTTCTAATTGGGGACTGTAAGAGTCCTAAGATAAGAGATACTAAGAAGTATTTTGTATATCAAGCACCATTCAGAGTCTGGGACATGTCTTGTACCTTAATATCTACTCTCTCATTGCTGGTTTTAATGCATTTGGTTCAGATGACTTGCAGAACTGAGGCAAGTTGCTTGACTTTGGACAGCACCAGATACAGAATCAGCAATGTAACATCTGCTCCCTGCTGTCTCTGAGGAAGGCTGAGAGAGTGAGATTTCCATAGTGACAAGGAAGCTGCCAGAACCCTCCAGCCAGGGAGCTTGCTTTCTTTCAAAACCCATGACTTTGATAACACCAGGCAAATATATTCTCAGGTGTCTGTGCCTTTAGTTTTCTGGTCACTTAGACAGAAAACTAAACTTCTGGGCATTTAATATGTTAGAACAGCAGCATCAGTCTGGATGCTGTACAGGAATCCTCAGGAGTTACTTAAACACATATGCTTACCCATCACTTCAATTCGGAGAAGAAATAATTGACCATTCACAGAGTCAGCTAAACACATTTCTGATAACTGCCATGCTCTTAGAGCGTTTAGGGAGAGTGTGCTTTTTCTCTCATGCAGAGAGTTGATGGGGCACGCCCTTGTCAGCTGTCACCCCTGCTCAGAGAGCTGTTTGCTGACAGGCTGGCTGCTGTTCACTGGCAGCAGACTACTGTGTGTCTCCTCCAGGCAGGCCATTTATCAGGGAACACAGCCAGCAGAATTTCACAGCTATGCTGTTACAAGTAGCTACAATTTCACAGTGACCCTGCTACTGGCCAGTATCTCCCAAGCTGAGAGGACCCCAGCAGTCTGTGTTGACTCTTCTTAAAGATTTCACTGCCCAGATGGGATTTTTCTCATGAAGACCTTCTGCCCTGTCCTTTAGGTCTGCAGAGGTGTTGACAGTAACTCTTGCAGGTGGCATTGTGTTTCTGGGCAAGGCAAGTTTAATAAAATCACAAATATTGCTTTCCTTGATCATCAATTGCCTAATCAGCTGAGGACCTCAGTGTCCTCTTCTACAGTCTCGTAATGGCAGGAGTTAGAGTATTTTTTTACCTTAATACTTTTTGCATTCATTTGGTACCACAAAACACTACTGTTTATTTTATAATATATTAATATAATTTATATATTATACATACATTATATAACACAGTAATAAATATGTACTATATATAATTTTATATTCAGAATATTTTATAAATTATATAACTGTTCATTTATGTATCCATGACTCTTACAATTGGGTCACAAACAGCAATCAGCTGTGTTAAAACTTCCTGGTCAGAGTAGAGAGCCTGGAGTTTGCCCAGTCGGCTGCTGCTAATATTCTTACATATCTGGATGTAATATGTGATGAGTTACTCCAGGCTTCTAGAACCTAAATGGTCTTGATCCTGGGCCTTTTTCAGTGCTGACTCAATTGTTGATGCATGCTTGTATATCAGAATATTTTTTTCTTTTTTTATGTTATTTAATAAAACAGATACATAGACAAATTATTAAAATAATTTTAGCATAAATATATATGAATATATTTTTCAAAGTACTTGATTTTGTTAAGGGTTTGATAATATGCATTGAAATCTTACAATTTGCAAAGATCATAAAAAAATGTGTAAAACAAAAGTAACATAAAAATAGTCAAAGATTTTGGTATGTAAAGATTAAACATAATGATTTTTAATTACAAAAAATACCACAAGGCTATCTTCTTAGCTCTTGAGTTATTAATGGTTTAAAGTCTAGGTGTACCCCACTTTGAGAGGGTGCCATACACTAATTTTTTTCCTAAGAAGGACTGAGGCTTCCACATTTTTTTTTGTAGTTTCATAAAGTCTGTGAGTTGTTTTCTTGGGTATTCAGAGCTTTGTGAGGCTAGAATCCAATTATCTGTGACTGCATATTGTGTCTATTTTTTGTGACTGGGTTATCTCACTCAGGATGTGATTCTCTAGATGCATCCATTTTTCTAGGAATTTAATAAAGTCATTATTCTAATAGTTGAGTAGTAATCCGTGGTATAAATATACCACAATTTCTGTATCCATTCCTCTATTGAAGGACATCTGGGTACTTTCCAGCTACTGGCTATTATAAATAGGGCTGCTATAAGTCCAGGAGTGGAATAACTAGATCTTCAGGTAGTACTATGTCCAATTTTCTGAGGAATCGCCAGACTGATTTCCGCTGTGGTTGTACCAGTTTACAACCCCACCAGCAGTGGAGAAGTGTTCCTCTTTCTCCACATCCTAGCCAGCATCTGCTGTCATCTTAGTTTTTTATCTTAGCAATTCTGACTGGTGTGAGATGAAATCTCAGGGTTGTTTGGATTTGCATTTCTCTGATGACTAGGGATGTAGAGAATTTCCTTAGGTGCTTCTCAGCCATTCAATATTCCTCAATTGAAAATTTTTTTAGCTTTGTACCCCATTTTTAATAGGATTGTTTGAGTCTCTGGTGTCTAACTTCTTGAGTTCTTTGTATATATTGGATATTAGGCCTCTATCAGATGTGAGCTTGATAAAGATCTTTTCCCAATCTGTTGGTTGTAGTTTTGTTTTCTTAACAGTGTCCTCAGCCTTACAGAAACTTTGCAATCTCATTAAGTTCCATTTATTGATTCTTGATTTTAGAGCACAAGCCATTGATGTTTTGTTCAGGAAATTTTCCCCTGTGCTTATATGTTCTATGATTTTCCCCAGTTACTATTCTAATAGTTTCAGTGTACTTGGTTTTATGAGAAGATCTTTGATACACTTGCACTTGATCTTTGTGCAAGGAGATAAGAAAGGGTCCATTTTCATTCTTCTGCATGCTGACTTCCAGTTGAGCCAACACCATTTGTTGAAGTGGCTTTCCTTTTTCCATTGAATGTTTTCAGCTTCTTTGTAAAAAATTAAGTGATAATATGTGTGAGAGTTCATTTCTGATTCTTCTATTCTGTTCTATTGATCTACATGCCTATCTCTGTACCAGTTTTTAACACAATTGCTTTGTAATATAGCTTGAGGTCAGGAATGGTCAGTCACTCAGAAGATTTTTTTTGTTGTTGAGAATAGATTTCTCTATCCTATGGTTTTTGTTGTTCCAGATGAATCTGCAAATTGCTCTTTCCAACTCTCTGAAGAATTGAGTTGGAATTTTGATGGGGATTGCATTGAATCTGTAGATTGGTTTTGGTAAGATGGCCATTTTTAGAATGTTGATCCTTCTAATTCGTGAGCATAGGAGATCTTTCCATCTTCTGAGATCTTCTTCAATTTTCTTCTTCAGAGATTTGAAGTTCTTGTCATACAGGTTCTTCACTTGCTTAGTTAGGGTCACACCAAGGTATTTCATGTTATTTGTGGCTATTGTGAAGGGTATATTTTCCCTAATTTCTTTCTCTACATGTTTGTACTTTGAGTAGAGGAAGGCTACTGATTTGCTTGAGTTAATTTTATATCCAGCCACTTTGCTGAACTTGTTTAGCAGCTATAAGAGTTCTCTGCTGGAAATTTTGGGGTCACTCAAGTATACTATCATGTCATCTGCAAATAGTGTTATTTTTTACTTCTTCTTTTCCTATTTGTCTCCCTTCAATTTTCTTTAGCTCTCTAATTGCTCCAGCCAGGACTTCCAGTACTATGTTGAATAGGTAGGGAGAGAGGGGGCAGCCTTGTCTAGTCCCTGATTTTTGTGGGATTGCTTCAAGTTTTCCATCATTTAGTTTGATGTTGGCTATTGGTTTGCTGTATATTGCTTTTATTATGTTTAGGTATGAGCCTTGATTCCTGCTCTTTCCAAGAATTTTAACATGAAGAGGAGTTGACTTTCATCAAAATCTAGTGAGATTATCATGTGGTTTTTTTCTATGAGTTTCTTTATGTGGTGGATTATGTTTATGGGGTTCTGTATATTAAACCATCCTTGCATCCCAGGGGTAAACCCTTCTTGATCATGGTGAATAAATGTTTTGATATGTTCTTAGATTCAGTTTGCAAGAATTTTGTTGAGTATTTTTGCATTGATGTTCACAAGGGAGATTGGTCTGAAGTTCTCTTTGTGTGGTTTAGGAATGAGAATTATTGTGGCCTTGAACAATCAGTTTGGTAGTGTTCCATCTGACTCTATTTTGTGGAATAGTTTGTAGAGTATTGGTAAAAGTCTTTCCTGTTGTGCTACCTTACTTTTCCTAAGACAATTTACATAATCTCCATTATATAGGCATGTAAATTAAGTACATAAATTACATTTACAAAAAATGCATAAAGAAATGGATTTCTAAATAATTCTGCAGTATGCATACAATTGTTTTATTTAAAATGACAAAACAAATTTGCATACTAATGAGATGGATGGAAATTGTTGCATAGAGAATTAAATCTTGGCTAAAGTCTTTAGAAGGTAGGATTTAGGACATCTCAACATTTTTCAAACTATTGCTATTTCAATTCTATAATGGCCAATGCTGAATCTGCATGTTTCACAAATACATAAAAGAAATAGTAAAATTATGTTTTTTAGAGTCATTTCAGCTAGTACAGAAAGTTTCCTAATCTCAGACCAAAATGCATTATATATATATATATATATATATATATATATAAAATAAATCTCAAGTCAACACCTCACAACTTTTTAAAATTAAAGTAGTTATAATACATTGCCATACAAGGATACATTAATTTGATACTAATGTGCTAGGAAATAGTAGAAAACTATTAAGTCAGCCTTTTCTCTTTATAAACCATTGCATTTCTACAAAAGAAGAAAATGTGTGTGTACATCACATGCCCAAGAATATGAGTAAAACCTACTAAATGTGTAGAGTTCTGTAGTCTCAGCCTGAGCCAGGGGTTCCGGACAGCTTTCTTCAGCCCTTTTTCCATGTTAGCCTACACAGAATGAAGTGTATATGTTATGTGCTCAGAACCAAGGCTGAAGGGGAGCCTCCCATCACAACCCCTGCAAGCATCTCTATAAGCTTAAGCTTTTTGATCATACACATTTAATTTTGAATTAATTTCTGCCTGTTGAGTGTTCATTAACATTTTACTTCTGCCAAGTTTTCTATGACTTCTGTTTTTAGTTATGTGACCGTGCATAGAGGGATGGCCACATATTATAATCCCATTGCTGGCCCCTTTCTTTCTTTCTTTCTTTCTTTCTTTCTTTCTTTCTTTCTTTCTTTCTTTCTTTCTTTCTGTCACTTAGCATATTTTAGATGTCCTCTCTTTCAGGAAGCTGTCTTTGATATTTCCTTTTAAATGACATACCAAATGCTTCCCTACACAAAATCAGACAGAGCTCCAAGTCTGCTGCTGAGCACTGTAGTGTATAATTGTGAATGTCTTTGTTCTCAACCTTTGGTTATCACTTATATTTTCTATACCTTATTATCTAATAAGTTCTTAATCTCTTATGGGGCAATAGTATTCAAGGTTTATTTAAGAAATCACCAGCTCTGGATATTGGAGATTGCTTCAGTCATTTTGTCTATTATAAATAATACAGAGATTGATATTCTAGCAACTGAAACCTTATAAGTTTGGAAGGATTGGGAGAGAGATTACTGATGTTCCCTTGTGCACTTTGTGGGATTATAAACCATACACTGATACCAAGGTTGTGCACTGGACCATAAAGTGAACCAAACAGTAAAAGCAGAGAAAGCCCCATGGAGTGATATCACCCAAGTTTAATCACTGGTATAGAACAGATTTGAAACTTTATATTCACATTATATGTAATTTATATGTATGTAACTTATTGAACAAAATCAGATGGATCATAGGCCACAGCAAGGTGTGTTAACTAAACTGAGAATTTTACAGTACTGGAGGGTGTGGGCTGCACAGTGAAGTGCTAAAAACAATGAGGACTTTATGGGTCAATTGAAAAATGATGCTGATGTCGATTGAGTAGGAATATTTTTAGCAGAGTAGTTGAGATCAGGACACTCTGGATGAAATGCAGTTCCAAATGCAGGTATATTATGTTTATTGGAGAAGAGATAAAATATCTAGACAAAATTCTAATCATAAAGACTTGTGAAAGCAAAAGCTGGGATGCAGGAATGCAGCCAGCATCTTTCAAAATCCTTTCAAAGAAGTTGGGTTTTCAAATTTTCATGTGAGTCACAAATCCTATTTACATGTCTCGTTTATATTCCTCACTTTGGCAATATACTCAGAGTATTTGTTTAAAAGTTAATAATCTTCTCACTTCAATAAGTACATAAAAGAAAACCTATTTTGTCTTAAAGAGGACACCAGGACTCACCTGCTTATGTTTATTGTTGGTTAGTCTAGAACTAAAGACAGAAGGGCAGAAAATGACTACAGTGTGTAAGTTAAGATATATGAATTTACATTGAATTTCTGTGTTTGATCTTATGTTTTATCAATATTTGAGAGGTGTATGTACGGGGTGTGTGTGTGTGTGTGTATGTTTGTGTGTGTAGTATAGTGTATGTATGGTGTATGTTTACTCGTATGTGAATGCACATGTATGCCTGTTTTCAAAGTATATTCTGTGTCTAGGGATATCGGGATATTTTGGTATGGCTTGGAAAATACAGTGGTTTAGTATTTTGAAGTCACACTCCTATGAATAATGCATAAGAGACAGTAGGAGAAACAGGGAAGCAAGTGAGGAGGAAGAGAGATTAGGGATTAAGAGCCTTCAGTGTGTGTACATAAGCTTGGCAACTGTATAGCAACTCATTTTAAATTTGTCATTATTTCAATTATTTATTTTGTGTGTACTATCTGAATATATGTCTATATGGAGACCAGATGTAAATATTGGATATCATTCCTCAGAAGCCATCTGTCTTATATTTTAAGACAGAGTCTTTCAATGGCCTTTGTGGCTAACCTATTTATCTGGGTTGGCCAGCCAACAAGCGTAGGGGGTGCAGCCAACTCTGTGTCTCCAACACTAGGGAAACAAAGTGTATATATGCCATGGTACCTACCTTTATAGTCAGGTTCTGGGACCAACTTGTGTCTTCAAGTTTATGTGGCAAGAATCTTACAAACTGTGCCATTGCTCCAACCCTTCAGGACATTTTTTAGGAAGCTGTGACACTGGAAATAGAAGCATAAAACCAATAACAAAAGAATTAAAAATGTAAAAAGTCACACTGCTATATCCAAATTTGAGGATCAAGAATGGCTACAGATGCTTTTGAAGATGCTAGCTCACCTTGTTGACACTCAGTGACCAGCATGTTGCCTGGCTCTCAATAAACAAAATGTATTTTCAGGACATGGGGACTGTGCCATTGCAAAGACTGATAGTTGCACAATATATTTTAAAAGCCAAAAGCCACAAAGATAAAAGATACATTTAAGAGGAATGACCTATACATCTTAGGGCACTGGTCTCTCCCTAGATGTACATGGGAGTAACTGAAAAAATTACATCATTCCAAATTTCTCTTGCTACAGTTTTTCTCCTTCACCCTGCAGCTATTTGTCATTGGATGAGAACACTAACAGTCAGCCAGGTAGCTTCATAGCAGGGTATTGGGCTAATAGTCACACCTTCACCCCAGGGTATTGGGTTAATAGTCACACCTTCACCCTTAGGAAGAGTAATGGTGTATGAGCCAAAGCAACACAGTCCACCTAAACTTGGTGGTTCGACCAAAGCAGAAACAATGCCAAAATATGAGAATTATCAACAAATATACACAAATTCCATAACCTATCAGCATAACTATGTGATAGTAAAGACTCAGCTTCTGTTTGCATTCTGCAGAAGGATTAGGCAGAGCAAGCCCAGGAAGCAATCTGTGTTGAGGTGACTAGAACATGGAAAAATATTTTGATGTGGGAAAAAGAACAGAGAGCTAAATAAAGTTGCTAAATCTCTAAAAAAAAAGAAAGAAAGAAAGAAAGAAAGAAAAAAGAAATAGCAATAGAATGAGAAATGTTTTTTTTATTTTATTTTATTTTTTTTTTTTTGTAATCAGGATTCATAGAAATTTACATGGTTTGGAAATTAAATTGGTTTATTATGAATGTTCACAAAAGAATAAATTTGTATGTACACACTCAAATATACATATATCATACATGTCTCCAAAAAAAAAAAAAAAAAAAAAAAAAGAACAGAGAGCTATCAGTATACCCAACACTGAACAAAGGCCACCATGGAGAAGCAAAGCATCACTGTGTGTAGGTGAATATTGGTACTGTTACAAGCATTATCTTCATTTTCAAACACTCCTAATAAAGAGACTGATGCCTTCCTATCAGATCTGTGTGGGCAGAAGATGGTGCTGCACAGTGCAAAGCAATCATGTTAATATCTTTATTTGCATTATAATACATTTCTTATAAATATTTTATTTGCTTTATAAATTAATGTGCCCAGAGCTTTTACTTTTGTGATGTTGATTCTTCTTCTCAGAAAACAAGGTATTTTCACAAGAGCTCAAGTCAACCTTTATATCTCTCAAGATTGTTTCAATATTTTCGTGATATGAGCTTTGCACATTTATTAAGCACAATGCTAAATATTTTATTCTTTTGTTGGTGTTGCAAATGATGTTTTTTTTTCTCTTTGGAGCCCTAATTAATTTTTGTATATATAATAAGCTGTATTTGGTTTCTTATGTTAATAGTACAACTTGCAGCTTGGTTGTATTCTGTTACAATGATTCTATTCATCCACTGATTCTGTTGAACAATCATATCATCTACATAAAAGTTTCGTTTTCTTCAGTGAAGGAGGTTCTCTTTTTTAAATCCATCAGTCATATATGGCTGATGCTTGATTTCAGCAACAGAAACACTGGAAAACCTACACACTCATGGAAATTGAACAGATTTCTATGTATTAATCTCTCTCAGGGAAGAAATAAGGAAAGAAATTAAAGACTTTCTGGAATTCAATGAAAATGAAGGCACAACATATCCAGATTCATGGGACACAATGAAAGCAGGGCTAAGAGGAAATCTCACTGAACAAAGTGCCTCCATAAAGAAATAAAAAACTTCTCATATCAGCAATTTAAAAGTACAGAACATTCTAGAAAAAAAAAAAAAAAAGCAAGCACACCATGGAGGAGTAGAAGGCAGGAAATAATCAAATGAGGGTTGAAATCAATCAGTTAGAAACATGGAAAAAATTCAAAGAATCATTAATACCAAAACTTGAATCTTTGATAAAATCAACAAGATATATAAATGCTTAGCCAAACTAACCAAGAGATAGACAGTGTTTAAATTAAAAAAAAAAATTAGTAATAAAAAGGGAGACATAACACTTGACATTGAGAAAGTTTGAATAATCTTTAGGTTCTACTTCAAAAGCCTGTACTCTACAAAATTGGAAAATCTTAATGAAATGGATTATTCTTCTAGACAGATACCACTTACCAAAGTTAGACCGAGATCAGGTAAAGTACTGAAACGGCATCGTTACCATCTTATAGCAGTTCTTGCTTAGCTGTGTTCTGCTTCTCTTAGTCTCAGTAGTACAGTGTCAACTGCAGTTTGATACTATTAAATGGAAAATCTAGAACAAATAGATTTGGACATTTTCAGTTGCATCGTGTGCTGAGTGACATAAAGAAAACTCCCAATAGCCACTGCTACAACCGTTTTGGTTCTCAGATATACTGTGGTGGTTTCATGGAACCTGTGTTGCAGCACCTTTTATTTTACTTAGTGGATGTCCCAAAATGCTGTGATGCCAATTATAACTTGCCAGAGAATTTCAGTAAATTGCCTTAATGTGAAATGTTGAAAAAGTTTTCAAATTAACAAGAATAGAAAAATGTTACATATTGTATTTTTTAAGCTTTAAGGTAAGATGTTGTTTTTGATGAAATAACAGGAAGTTGCTATATTTAGATATTTCCACATCTATTTAAACATGTCCCCATGTTATTTTAAATAGCCTTTATTTATCAGATTGTTGTTTTTATAAACATTTTACTTTTCATTAGGCACTTATGTGTAAGTTTCTGCATGGGTTGGTGCACATGAGTACCTTGCCTACGGAAGCCCGAAGAGAGCATTAGATCCCCCAGAGCTGTAGTTATATGCAGCTGTGAGCCAGCTGATGTGGGTTCTGGGAAAAAGGCAGATCCCATGCAAGAACAGAGATACTGAGGTGCTGAGTCATTTCATCAGCCCCCCTCCTCTCCCTCACAATTTATTGATTTTATTATCGTCATTTTGTTCTGTAAGAAGTCTATGAAACGTGGAGATCTATGCCCTTTGAAGTTTTGAAACGGTGCATCAGTGGAACTCTGTAGACTTGGTACATGTGGTATGGTACATGATCAGTCTCCAATATATGCTAGAAAATGTGTTGTGCTTAAGTTTTCCACTTCCTGTGCAAAATGGTGAGCACCGTTTCCCTAGGATAGCATCTGGTTCAACTGCAGTTCTAAATTGGTTCATGTAGATTTTTATCAAACAAGCCCTTTAGTTGTGTTAGAATACTCTCTCATTAGAGGAATTACCTCTTCCCGGGTTTTGCTTTTCTGCAAAGCATAGACAGAGAGTTAGCTGTCACAACATAAAAGGGTGATCTAAACTCAAGAGTTAATATTTTGGAATACCTCAGTGATAAAGTGCCTTTCTGGATTGTAAAAGGCTCTAGAAGTGGCCAGTACCACAAGAAAATAAACTAAAGTGAACAGAGGGAATTTTAAATGACCCGTGAAGTGGGTAGCTCAGGATACAGGCTTGATGACCTGAACTCCATCTCTAGGCCCCATGGTGGAAAGAATGACTGCCCAAAGTTGTCCTCTGGTCTCTTCATACAGCCATGGCATTCGACCACCACACACACACACACACACACACACACACACACACACACACACACACGTACACACACTTGCATACACACATACATACACACACATACACACATACACACAGTTAAACACATGCAGAAATGAAAATAATAAATAATATTGAAAATAAATGTAAAGTCAGAGATGAAATTAAAATCAACATAAAATTTAGCAAAAAAATCATAACTCATATGAACTACATATAGATGTGTAAATTTATCTTTAATGTGTAAGATTTCATTTTTACTTATACCAAAGTAAATGCAAAGTACACAGATATAATTCCTAAGAAATGTAGCCACATATACAGCAAGGAACCAGGTGCAAACAAAGCATTGTACATGTTGCCAGTAGAGTTTGGCAGTTTCCCCAAATTTGTGCATTTTGATGTGGCATTCCCTCATATAGCTACTTACCCAGAAAACACACCTTCGACAGCACAAAAATAGCTCTGCACTAAGTTATGGTGCCAGTGTTTGTGAAGGCAAAACAAGGCTAGCCAAATGTTTGCATGTAGGAAAATGCACAATATGAGATACGTTCCATAACATGATGTGGGAAAACGGTGATGAGCCCTGGGAAAAGGGAAGTCAGAAAACACCATGGAGCTGAGAGAGATTGGTTTTCAGTGAAAGACAGAAGGCTTAGCATGGGAACATGATGTGTCCCATCTCGGCAAGCCAAATTAAGGATCAAAGAAAGAGAAGTATAGATTAGAAAAAGTGGGTATTTTTCTATATTAGGATAGGAACCGGGAAAGATGAATGGAATTGGGAGTGGGGTTTGCAAAGACATCTTTTTATACATCTGCATTTTTATAAATATGTTAATTCCACTACAATTATCTGATAAAGAAAATCTTCAATCACTATGGGATATGTAGCAATGAAAGCTCTTGATTACCTGTCCCCCTACCCCCCAAAAAAAGAAAGGAAGGAGAAAGAAAGGGATAGAAATAAACCATTTTAAGTGTATTTAAAACATACAACTATAAACATTAGAAGGTTGACAGTGGGTAGCTAACACAAGCAACTTGTCAAAAGTATTCAATTTATATGCCATTAAGCCTTGGTGTGGCCATATAACCTGAAGAGTAAGGGCATCAATGTGATTGCCTTCCTGTCCCTACAAGTGGCATACACACAGTATTCTCCCTCACCCCCGCATTTTTTTTTTCTTATAGTCAATAGTAAGTATATCTGAGGAAAAGCTATTTTAAGATCATTTCACTCTTCACTGCTCTGGCTTTTCTTTTCTTTTTTTTTTCTCCCATACATATTGCATGGAAAGAGAATATGTTCAATTTACTCTTCTACAGTTTCAGTACATAGTATAAAAGTTCATATATGCTATGAATGCTTAAAATATTTATGTATGTTTAAAATGAGTTCCCTCTCAAATCCTCCTCTGGTTCATCCACTCCTACCAGTTCAAGGAACTAATAACCCCTTGGGTACTACCTTGCTATTTTAAATCTTTTTCATGTACGCACGTCGGTATATACTGACACTTGCTATATGGACACATCTGTCAGCTGCCTCTGCTTATTCTCCAAAATCTGTTACCTGGCTGTGGTGAAGCCCTCTCTTAGATGGCTGGACGCTAATTCAACACAAATTTCCACAAGTAGCAGAGACATCCTGGTGAATGCCTGTCCAATTTCTGATCAACTGCCTTGTGGACCTTGTATTGATACAAGTAAAGAGGTTTTACTTTAGTTGCTTTGAAAAACATTCCTTTTGTTGTATTTAACTACGAAAACTGAGCAAATACGAGAGCCTGGCAGTGTACTTTTGAACTTTGATTAGAAATGTTTTTTTTTGTTTTAATATGAAAATAGTATAAAATAGCCACCCATAGGCCAGGTGACCAGGATGGTTAACAGGAAAATGATGTTGGTGGCCAGATGCTTCTAGAGAAACAGCTGTGTCCAGAAAAGAAACCATCAAGAGTCTGACAAACAAAAGTCTGACAAAATTTTGGAAAAATCTTCATGTCATCAAGTGCCTTTAACTTTTAAGGATCTTTGAAGATTTTGATTTTCAATCTCTGTGTTTTTTTTCCATTGCTTAGATCCTTGAATCTACCCCTGTGTACTCTTTCTTCAATATTTAGTCATATGTAAGATATGTAGCATATGTGTATATAAACATGTTTAGATTCAAACTCATATGATTAGGTGACTCATAGATACACAATGTATAAAAATAATCAATTTCTACATAAAGTCCCCAAAGAAGTCATTGAATGTGTATGTGTGACAATATGTATATGTATTCTCCAATATATATGTGATGTAAATATACATGTTTGTTTGTGTACCTATGTGTCTTTCTCTGTGTAGTGTGTATATGTAGTTTTTCTCGAGAAGCCTAATTTTTTAAAGAACACAGGTATTCCCCTTTTCCCTCTACATCTCTTCAGATCTTACCATCACACCCAAATTCTATATAATACAGATGATTAGAAAGTTAATTTATCTTGTTTATCCAATTCATGATTTCATTACGTACATTTAAGGCTGTTTAACCCATTCACCTCTTTACAATGTACACCCACTACTATGTAAATCATTCATCATCTTATTATATTAATCCAAGACCATTTAACCTGCACATCCAAGACTAACCATAATGTTTAATCAGTTTTAGATCAAGCTTCACATTTAAGATGTTATTTCTTGGTTTTTCAGGAGCTCAATGACTTTGGCATGTTTTTTTTAAAGGGCTTCTCACAATCCTCCTTATGATATATTTTACTTGCACAACACCCAAAGGAACCAACATATTGACTCCTACCCCATTATAAGATTTTATCTGGATTTGAATTTTATGTAGACATTTTATTATGTTATATATTGTGTGTTTATGATTTATTTTACTGAATATTAAAGATATATTTATAGAGAGACATATATAAAGAAATTCTTTTTATTCTAAATAAGACTTCATTTCAGTTTTGACAGTAATGGATGTATGCTATTTTGATGGCCATTTTTACCTTTGCTACATTTGATCCTCAGTAAAACATGACTGAATTCTCTTCTTTACAAGATGATTAACTGTAGAGTTTCTGACATTGTTGTCTGTCTCTCTATATCTCTCTGCCTTTCTGTCTCCCGACATCTCTGTATTTCTCTCTGTACTCTCTCCCCTTTCCTTATGCATGCTTGTGTGTGTGATAGAGAGAGAGACAGACAGACAGACAGAGAGACAGAGACAGAGAGACAGAGACATAAAGACAGAGAGACAGAGAGAGACAGAATGAGAGAAAAACAGAGATTTGGAGGGAGGGAGGGGGATGGAGAGATATGGTTATATACTACTGTTTTATATTGGGTGATCACATGGTTTTGCTGATGACTCCAGTGCTGTGCTGAACATGGAGTGAGATTTCATTAGAAATGTGATTTTAGTTCTTTTGGACACATACTCAGAAGTGAGATTGCTAATCATTTGGCAATTTTGTTTAGGTTTTGAGGCATTTTTCCAACCAGAGCCTCACCAATTCTATTCCTACCAATAATATAAGTGAGTATGGAAACCCCAGACTTCACCCTTATACACACAGGCAGCTTGTGTTACCCAATTCCAAAAGACTGAAGCAGAATAAAAAGACTAGAACAAAACAAATGAAAGCACGCATCAGTGCAGAGATGTTAATCCTCCCAGTGACTGGTGAATGTGCAGAGGTTATGTCGGAGCAGCTGTGCAGTCACAACCCCAGAGTGCCCAGTAGTTCCATCTGTCTGCTGTAGAGCTTAAATCCTCACTCTGTGCTTGCGTGAGCAGGTAAACATTTGTTGTTTGGTGACATCTCATGTAGCATATTTCCATGTCCTGTGTGAGGTTCCTGCTCCTCCCACTATCTCTAGTCTTTGTCTTTCTCCCACTAGTTTCCAAGAGTTCATGGCTCTCTCTGCATTCTGCATACAGGTCCTTTGTCTCACAATCTTTCACCTCCACTGGTACATCAAGCCCTCTGGGTTTCACAGCACAGTTCTGTGAAGAAGATGGGCTTTTTTCACTTCTGTATGAGAAATACATTGTCATTTTCATTCCCAGATTCTGCCATACACTGTCTTTTTCAAAAACATGAATGGATATGTGCTTGTTGTCTTAGACACCCAATGCATAACGGCATGTTTAGATCCAGCCTAGGTTGTACTTTCTCGTTATATACATTTGTCTAAAGTTGGCTGCAAGTTTGGTCACATTGAGAAATAGTTGTGAGGACAAAGAGTTTGCAGGTTATAGTCCAGACCCTTTAGCTCTCCTCTTGGCTCCCTAGAAATAGCCCTGGGGATCACCAATCTGCTTTTCTTCCTGCCATTTCTCTCTGTTCCTCTGTGTCCCTGAGTGGTAGCCATGGCAGACTGCCCAAGATGCCTGCACTGTCCCTTCTACAATAATCCTTCCCTAATTTAAAAACAGAAATCCTGTGACTTCTGCTCTTTTAGACCTGACCTACAAGTTCCTGTTTGGCTCTGTGGTTCTCTTGTGACTTCAGAAAGACAGATAGACAGAGATAAATGACAGACAGCTGGTGGCAGGATAAACAGACCATAAACAGACAATATATTGAAGACACTGAGAAGCATAGACATCACAGACAGTTGGACAGACAGACTTTCTTATTTCATTAGTTATTTTCAGTTGTATTTGAGTATTTTAACATATTCCATTATGACCAAAATCTGATGCAATTGTTTAACTAAGAAATTCTATATTTTTCCACAATTTTACTCTCATCTATTGATATAAAATTAAAAACAAAACAAAACAAGCAAACAAAAAAGAAAACGATCCTAATTCTTTTGTAAGGTATTGGCTGGACTAAATTACAAGGCAGTGAATACAAGAGCCCCTTCTTCCTTCTTATCTTTCAGATGAAAGTTCATTTTGATATATATTCTTTCCGAATAGGAAGAAAATCATTGTGTTGATTTTTCTGTCACTAGTATCGAAGTAAGAAAATGAGATGGACAATCCATCTGTTAATTAACTGAATTTCCATAATACTTAACAGTGGAATGTGAAGTAAATAGGTTTAGACTGGCCATGGTGAAATGTTACCACCCCAACAGTTTGAGCCATTAATTACAAACCTCCAAGAGGACTGCCTGAGTTGAGGGGTTCAAGACCAGCCTGGATACTATATGGAAAGTCCTAACCTTAAGACAAAACTGTAAATAAAAAAAACCTTAATTTTACTTACTTGCTTATTTATTTATTTATTTATTTATTTATTTATTTACTTATTTATTTATTTACTTACTTATTTATTTTATTTATTTATTTAGTGCACATGGGAGTAGACTTTATTTATATTTACTATTTAAGATAGCATATTTTTATTGTAGAAGAGACAGAACAAAACATTTATTCATTTATAATTACTTTTATGAGCGAGTGTGTGTGGATATGTATGTGCAAGTGCACATACCTGTGTGCATGAGGGATGAGTCACTAGACAAGTCCTGGGAGGGCTGGATCTGTCCTGCCACCTTGTGGGATGCATCTGTCAAACTCAGGTCATCAGGCCACTCAAAAGAACCATAGGACCAACTATTTAAAAACAGACAAAGTTGTTAATAATTTAAAAAAGAAACTTAGATATTCAGTATTTTGTTAATAGTTTAAAATGTCAGATACTAGTAGCTATGAGAATTACTTAATATACATGAGAACAAATAAAGAAGAGAATGTTCTGAGAGAAAGAGTATTTTGTGTGTTTGTGTGTGTGTACATGTGTCTGTGTTGTAGATGTATGTGTGTTTCTCCACTGTGTATGTGTGTGTATTTCTCTGTTGTGTGCATATATGTCTGCATGAGTGTGCATGTGTTTATCATATGGGTGTATGCATTTGTCTGCGATGTGTGTGTGTGTGTGTGTGTGTGTGTGTGTGTGTATTTCTCTGCTGTGTGTGTGAGTGTGTGTGCATGGCTGTGCATGTGTTTGTAGTATGGGTGTCTACATTTGTCTGTGATGTGTGTGTGTGTGTGTGTGTGTATTTCTCTGCTGTGTGTGTGAGTGTGTGTGCATGGCTGTGCATGTGTTTGTAGTATGGGTGTCTGCATTTGTCTTCGATGTGTGTGTGTGTGTGTGTGTGTGTGTGTGTGTGTGTGTGTGTGTGTTAAATGTATGGTTTGTTAAATTTGGAAAGCAAAATGTTGAGTCCCGATTTTCTCGTGTTGAAAAGCTGTTGATTAAAGTAAGAATTCTTAGCAGGAGTTTAGAAAGTGTCTCCTCACATACTCACCTTTGCACAAACGTTGCTGTGCAGGCAACCTGCAGACATCCAGCTGTTATATGGCAGGCTCCCCAGAGACCTCCCTGGTCAGGCAGGAGAACAGATAGCTCGGCAAGAATGATGAGCATATGAAAGATAGGTAAACAGTGGTGATCCCAAGAGAAAAGGAAGAGCTTCGAGCTACAAGGGAATTAACATCAAGTGTTCCTCAGATTGCTGATGTGAGGATAATTGGTTGAGAGCTGCTGCTCATCCTCTGGGGCTTCTGGCTGTATGACAGGCTGTTTGCATAGGACGTAAGGTGGGAAACATGAAAAGAAATTTCCAGTCTGTTGTCTGACAGTGACAGAGAAAGAATAAAACTGAAGAAATAAATTTTCTAGGTCTAAGAAAATATGTGCTCATCAGTTTCTGGTTTTTCCTTTTGATTGGCGGGTGTTCATTACTCACAGGACATTCTCCTCAAGAAGATCATTGAACTTGACCATATTTTTTCTGCTGTTTTTAACCTTTAACTCTGTGATTATTTTTTTCACCCACTTTCCCTAATTTTCCCTTCTGCTTATGTCAACTCTGTCCATAAAACTTTGCATGTACACATATGTATAAGCATGGAAACATGTAGTCCATTAATATATTCAGAAACCATACTTAAAAGAGTGTGGTTTTCATCTGAATCATTTTTATAGATCACGATTAGTTTAGTTACTCTCCAGTTGCTGTGATAAAATACTATGACCAGTAAAAGGAAAAATTTATTTGGGCTTACAGTGGCAGAAGGCAAGTTCATAGTGGCAGAGAAGGCTTGGCAGGAAGAAACTGAAACAGGAAGTGGAAAGTGCACATCTTCTACATAAAGACAAACAGAAACCAGTTATCAAGTGGAAGGGGCACAAGGCCACAGACTCTCTAAACCAACTGTTCAAAGACACAGTTCCTCAAACAAGACAGCATCACCAATTAGGACTGATTGTTCAAATACATGAGCTTATGGAAGGCATTTCTCATTTAAGACACCATAACGATTTAATAAGTTAATATAGAAATTTAGTGTATTTACACAATGTAAAGAAAAAAATAGTAAAAATAGTTTGCATAATTTATGACCATGAAATAATTTATCAAGAAAATTGAGGGATATAGCGTGTGGAAGACATGAGCAAAGCCTTCCTCTCCAGGGCACTGTGTGAGAGTCTAGATTGAGGAGCTGACAGTGGCCATGGTTTGCCACACATATTCATTATTAGATAAGTTTCGGCCACATTCTCCCACATTTCCTAAATCCCAGATGGAGTAACTATAGTCAGCTGCTAAGACACCAGTTTCTAATGTCAGATTTCTTGCTGGTTCAGCTTTAATGGAGGTGAGACTGTGGTCAGTTCTTTTAAGAAGTTTGCTGTAGACAGAAAAGCTCAGCATTAGACCTTTAAAAATCAATCATGTAAAATATCAGCGTGATTGTCTACTAAGTACCTAGACAGAATCTAGTAATCCCAAGACTTTTCTACCAGAAATGGGTGAAGTTTTCAAGAAAGTCTTTCAATAGAGTTAATTATGATCTAAGTTTGTCAACACAATAAAAGTTAAAGTAAAGAAAGAAGAGTTTTATATAGTGAAAGTCTGGAAATAAAGAAAATAGAAACATATCATTTTAATGATTTTATTTAATTAAAGTGTCCCCTTTTCTTAAGTTTTATTACATCAGAGGTCTTTGTATCACAAGTTAAGTAGATGTAAGAATTTATTGAAGATGACTTTGAAAGTCATATTACTCTACATGTTATTTTCCTGTAGGATTTTCCCTTTCTTCAAAATACAGGCAATTTGGAATAGTTCCCTCTTAAAGGGTCCCAGAGAGCTTTACTTTTAAATTTAAATATTTTCACTTTCAAGATGATGTGCATTTTCTCTCCCAGGAAGTGATTCTACACTCACCGTACATTCATTTCCCAGCACTTTGCATTGACACAGGCCCTCACTGCTCTCCCAATGCATTATTTATCTGTGTGTGCAGAATAAGAACAATGCCCCTGGATGGCTGTTGTCAGCACATTTCTACATATTAATACCTTCTTCTAACATTGCTTAACATTACCAGAGTCAATAGACAACACAATTTGGTCTTTTTCATGATGTAAAAGAAGTTTGTATTTCTAGCTAAGTTTCTAATTTAACACACACACACACACACACACACACACACACACACACACACACACACATATATATATATATATATATATGATTTCCAATCCTTTTACATTCTCTTCTGTGAAGCTTGTAGAAATGATGAGAACAGATACGTGTTTTAAAAGTAGCTATTGATTGATCCACAGATAGTGACATGTAGTTCTTGGCTGTCTCCTGTATTCATTCTGTGCTGAGGGTCAGTACACTATGGTCATAAGCAATTAAATGACCTGACTAAGTATATATCTAGTACTTGGGGCAAAGTAAAGAAGAAAGTAATCTTGACTTTTCAAAATAGAATAAGGAAAAACAGTAACTAGACATGTTCATGTGCTTTTATATCACAACTAACTGTTCAAAGCCTCACTCTTTGTTGTGTATTAGAAAGAACTATACATTTGTGGCACACATGTATGGATACAAGCAAAACACCCATACATATTGTATAAAAATAAATCTAAAAATAATTAAAAGCATGTGGCCACAAATATAATAGAGAATTTGAGTACTATGTAAAATACAGAAAAGGAAGACAAAGGAATTGGGAAATGCTATAATTATGATATAACCTCAAAACAAAAATAATTTAAAGGTAAAATCAATCAGATTAATCAAATCCATGTCAAAATGTAGTGATTTGGTTCATCCTAGACTGAGTCTCAGAGTCAAAAAAATTGTTATGATTCCAGTTGTTGCCAATAATCTAAGGACCTACATTGTATGTGAGAATCAGGAGGGTCATGGGTTACCACAGTAAAAGTGTGAAAAATCTGAGTTATATTGAGAAGAGATATGTTTTCTGAGCAAGGGCAAGGGTCTATTTTGTTTTACTTGATTATATAGTCACTGTTCATAGAGACAATGTTTGTTCAGACTGAGTCCTTGAAGTTAAATGAATGCAAACAGCATAACAGGTGCATTTGCATGGTTGGGGTAGTGAATACAAATTAATATACCCAAAGAAATGAAACCAATTAGGTGAGGAAGGATTTTGTCTCATTAAATCAAGAGTGGGTGCTCCTTCTGGGTTTCTCATACAGGACATATGAATTGATTAAGAGAGGCTTGTCAGGGGTTATCATGATTTTTCTAGAAAGTTCAGACAACAGAGGTTGATGATCTTAAAAATGGAAAATGTTTAAATAGCTAACTTAGAACTGTGTCTGAAGGAATCAATGGAAGCTGCATGATGTGAAAAGAAAGGAAGAAAAAGTGACTGAGCTTTAGTTCAGTGGCAGGTATCCATTCTGGGTGGGTTTAGCCACTAAATCAGGTAGGGCTCTACTGTAAGTCTCCTGTTATAAATGAGGCTCAGTAGACTTAAATTATGTGCTCAAGGCCAGAAGATTAGAAATGGGTGACATTACCACTTGAGTCTACTGAGCCAAAGTCTGCTCATTTCATAGCATCTATTTTCTATGGAACCCCAAAGCCATATGAAGGACATACTTTCTAAAGGCATGTCAGTTAATCAAGAGTGAATGGGCCTGCAAACAGGTGGAGACAAATACCATTCACTGCTTCGCTGTTAATCTTTTACCCACCAGAGCATAAACTAAAGAGTTTTTGAGAATAAAAAGATATCAATAACCTCTGCAGCAGGGGCACGGGCACAAAGAAATTTAACGAGCTCCATCCATGGCATCTCATTGCTTAAGTAAAGTTGCTGAGTAGTAGGGGTTGCTTGAATATTGTGTAGACAGTCTGCCAGTGGTACAGGCCATTTAAGAATCAGATGATGAACCAAGAGAGCAAGGACAGAAAACTGGAGGCTGTGTCTATCCCAGAACTCAGCGAATTCCTAAATACCCTGTTTGGTTCCATTCCCTCCCCCATGAAGCACATTTTGCTTACATAGCAGATACCCCAATATTCTGATCCTCTTTAAGAAATAACCCTGCTGTAGCTCTTCTTGAAGCTGTAAGAGCTGCTGGCATGTAACACCTTTCTTCATGCACTTATGTATGCTAATATATGAATGGCTGAATGGTTAACTATGTATGGTTTTCCATTCCCTGCCTAATATCATTAAATGACATATGGTCAAAACCACAAGTTATAGTTATCCTGTTTACTCAAAGGGTATGTGACTTCAGTTGTGTGGGCAAATTATGTTGAAGCATCTGGCCATATTTTAAAATTCAGTTGTTTGATTTAAATTTAAGAAGTTGAACCAGGCATTGCTGGCTTCTGCAAATAGTCCAGCTTTCACATCATGGCAAAACAGCTCTTTAAAAAAAAAATTCTCTTTACAACTCAATATCAGCCCTTCCTCTCCTCCCAGTTCTCCCTTGTGCAAGACTTCCCCCTATTGCACCCCCTTCTCACACTCTGGGTGTCTTACCACACCTCAGCCCACACTACTGACTCCTTACACATCAAGTCACTGTGTGACTAAGTGCATTCTCTCTCACCGACAGGCAGGCAACAGGCTCAGGGACAGCCTCGGCTCCAGTTGTTGGGGTACCACTACTGCTTATAGGTTACTTATGTGCAGTGCGTCTCGGATCAGCCCAAGCACCCTCTTTGGATAGTTATGTAAATCTTTTGCCTTTTACTAAAGATTTCCATGGAAAGGACAAAACAACTTTTTAAAGTATCCATTTCAAGTTTCTGAAAGGTAAAAATTTAAAAGCCATCAAGTTATCATACAAATCTAAGAAGTAATTGTTGTAGTAACTTGGCATATATTATGGGCTGAATCATACCACCTTAGAGTTCCAGTGTTGAAACCCTTGTCTATTAACATCTAACAACTCATAATTATGTTTAGAAATAGGGTCTTGGGAATGATCTAATTTCAAATTAGGCTGTTAAGTGAAACTCTCATAAAATCTAACAGGTATTCTTGTAAGGAAGAAGATAGTCACAGAGGTACAATGGCTGCTTGGGCACTGTAGCCCAGTGATGGAACAGTGAAAAGGCGATGATCATCTATAAGATAAGAAAGAAGTCTTCAGGAGAAGCCAGAATTGCTTACACTGACCCCTTGACCTTGAACTCTAGCACCTAGAACTGTGACAACCCAAATTTCTGTTCTATTCATACTGTATGCAGTGTTTAGTTAATAGAACACAATATGCACTTTAATTTCCAATGGCACTGTATCTTCAGGGTTCTTTATGCCTTTCAAGATGCTAAGTTTTGATATGTAAAGGGATACTAACACTCTATGATCAGTAAATATAAATATAGGATCTCTACACATGTAGGCATGCAACATTAAAGATTCTGCCACTCGGGCTACTGATCATGTTAGCTTGATTGTCTGAGTTGCATCCCTAGAGCTTACATAAAGGTAGAAGGAGAAAATTAAATCTGCAAAATTTTTGCTAATTTCCATACACAACCTGTAGCATTGCAACACACACACACACACACACACACACACACAAATTATTTTTCCAAATAAAGTTAGCTGGGAAATACATAATTAAATTGGTGATAAATGATGAAAACAGGGATTGCATTATATGCAAATATGTACATATATGCAATGAATACACACACATATATACATATGTACATACACACACAACACATTCATTTAAAAATACCTACTGGTTCTGATGTGAAGAGTTTACTTGGTCATATAGGAGTCTTTTTATCTTTTCAAGTTGAAGCACTTCAATTTATTCTAGAATAAATCTCTTTGTAAAACATGTATAAGTTATTGTCAAATCTTTATAAACTTTGAGTGGGAGCATTTTATAAGAATTTACTAAGCTTCCTTGGTTTGATGTACAGTGATACATTTAAACTGCATTTAAGTAGAGATGAGAGAACGAGAAAAGGCTCTGCTATAAACATTAATTTCCTTAGAAAGTGTTTAACATTCCTCCTGCGCAATGTCTACATTCACTTTTGTGTTATATCCTTCAACAAGATTATGTTCTAGTTAAAGATTTTGTTGAGTTATGCAGAAGATGGCATTTATCTCACTAAATGTATTAGGCTTTGGGATGTCATGAACCTTTTAAAACCATTTATCTGTCTCTCATAAATTCTGAAGGGTTAGTAGAATAACTCTGTGACTTTTGTAGGTTAGATTTTTGTTTGTTTATTGTTTGGTTTCATTAACTTTGTCTAAGCTAAAGTCATTGAGAAGAGGGGCCCTCATTTGAAAAAAATCTCCCAGACTTCCCTGCAGGCAAGTCTATAGAGCTTTTTCTTGTTATGTAATTGAGGTGCAAGGGCTCAGCCCTCTATGGGTTGTGCCAACCCTAGACAGATGCTCTCAGGATATTTAAGAAAGTAGTCAGAACAAACCAATGCCCAGCATTTTCTTCGTGGTCCTGCTCTGGTTCTACCCTGAGGTCCTGCTTGACTCCCAGCTCTGACTTCCTGTCATGGTAGTGCGTAAACTAGAGATGAAAGAAGTCCTTTCCATCATAAGTGGCAAAATTTTGGTTGTAGTGTTTATTACTGTAATATAAAGCAAAACAACACAAATTCATTTGGAGAAAACAGAGCACTTAAATAATAGTTTTGGGTTACTTCGAAAATTCAATCATGTTGGTTGCAGGAACTTTAACCTATTCTTTTATATCTAGGTAACATAACCTTTGTACAGAACATAGCTTTATTAACTACTTCATCATGTTGGTGATTTTTGGTCTCAGTTATAAAAAGCTTTCCTGGCATGCATGAGACTTTAAGTTTAATCTCCAGCACTACAAAATAAATAAGCAAATAAACATAAATACCATATGTTATACATGCGTGTAGTAATATTTTTTATTTATTAAATTGCAGAGATAGGTATGCTACCCATCTCAATGGTGTATGTTTCTCAATTAAAGACAAACACACAGCCTTTATATTTTAATATGCCTAAAATATCATAATAGCTGGGCCACTGCCTAACCTCTATATGGTTAATCCACCTCTGCTGCCAATAATCTTGAGCTATTACTTACTAAATTATATATTTTCTCTTGGCTGCTCTGGATCCAGAGGGATTTCCAATGGGGCTGTGCTCTGTGATGAGCTCTCATAGCTTCTTAATATAGTAGCTATACCTCTCTGTCCTGCACTCTTCTCAGGGATGGCACCCCTCCTTTTCTCCACACTCTCCCAGCATGGCAGATCTTCTCCTTTCTCCCTGCCCAAAGACCAGGATCTTAAAGTCCTGCCTCTGTCTGCCCTGCTCAGGTGTTGGTTGTTGGCATCTTTATCTACAATCAGAACCAACTGGGGGCAAGTTACCTCAGTGTCTTACATGCCAACTATCTCCTGCAAACATTTTTACCGATTCAAATTAACATTAGAAGACAAGCAGCATTAGGCCAAACCCATTGTGTGTGTGTGTGTGTGTGTGTGTATGTGTGTGTGTGTGTGTGTCCTGTCTTGGAAATCTAGAAAGCTTCTTCAAGTTCACACTCATTGAGACTCATTCATTGCAAAAACATTTCTCTAGCACTCAACATTTAAGAGTGACCACAAATGACCACAAGTAACCACTGTTTTATACAAGAAAGTAATGTTTACCTAAGAGACAAAGTTATGGACTGGCTATAAGATTTGTTTTTGTAGTTCAGTTGTTAGTCACAAAATTTCACATGATAGACTGGACTATTTAAAGCTATGATCCTAGTTTGGCTGTGACTTTATCTTACATATACACATACATGTATGTGTACATACATATGTGTACACACTCAAATGCACAATGTGTCATTCTGTCAATTTCATATCAAATTCAAACTGCTAATACCTTAACTTTGGTGACCATGGTTGTGTTCATGTTGTAAAAGGTTCCTACCTGTTGTTAAATAGTTATTAATTGCTTGTGAGGTTCATACCCATAGAGAAGATAGTTTGTGCCATTTAGTTCATGTTACATAAATTGTTTATTTCACACAATATCAAGTGTTACAAAATTTTTATGTTTTTCTTACATTATAATTATTATTTATTTTAAAATGTATGTCAACATACTTATATGAAGCCCCTGCCTATTTTACATTATGTAAGAAAAAAAAAGCCCTCATTATGAAAATCAGGCTTGTGTTTATTGGCTACATACTCTGAGCTGAATAAGCGAAAGAAGACCACTATTTACTAGCTTGGAGCTAGGTAAGTCAATCATAGCTGCAAATTATTGAAATTTGTAATAATGTACCATGTTACAAGAAGAAATTTATCTCGTAGAGACATGATGGTTTTTCAACTATTTAATCATGTTAAATAGTTATAAAAACAGAAGGAACATTGGCCCATTAGTTTTATGAGGCCACAGTTGCCTTGACACAAAAGCCCACAAAAGGACCCAACAAAGAAAGTGAATTAGAGACCAATTTCCCATATGAATATTGATGCAAAACTTCTCAATAATTATATGGAAAATGAATCCGAGAACACATCAAAGCTCATCCACCACAATCTACTGGCTTGACATGAAAACCAATAAGTTTAATTCACCATATAAACAAAGAAATATACATTGTCCTCTCATTAGATCCAGAAAGCCTTTTGACAAAACTTGATACTATTTCATGGCAAAAAATTCTGGACAGATTGAGGATACAAGGGCCATACCTAAACATAAATAAAGGTAGTTTTGAGTAATCCTCTAGCCAACATGAACTTAAATGGAGAGAATTGAAGAGGATTATAGAAAATGAAAGATCTCCCACGTTCATGTCTTGGCCATTCTACTAAAAAAAATCTACATATTCAATGCAATCACCATCAAAATTCCAATAGAGATCTTCAGATCTTGAAAGGACAGTCGTCAGCTTCGTATTACCATAGTCCCCGTAGTTCTGATAGATGCCAAGGTTTGGTGATAAGGTAGTAATATTTGAAAGGATTGGGAGATCTTGATGGAGAAAGTATGTCCCTGGGGCTGGTCTTTGAGATTCTGAAAGCCAACATCAAACCAGTGTCTCTCTCTTACTGCTTTTTTCAAATAGATATAGAACTCTCACCTTCTCCTCCAACACCATATCTGCAAACATGCCACAATGCTTCTTCTCATGGGTATATACTAAAGCTGTGAAGTTGTAATCAAGCCCTAATTAAATGCTTCCTTTTCAAGAGTTTCTGTGGTTGTGGTGCATCTTCGCAGCAATAGAACACTGACAGAGACATGTGGTCAATCAAAACTGAGGACAGTTAAAACAGTCATGAATAAGAAAAAAAGAACTGCTCAAGATATGACATTATCCAAGTTGTACTACAGAGCTACAGTAATAAACACAGGATGGCTTGGGCCCAACTCAAACATCAGTGAAGTAAAGAGCCTGGCATAAATTCATATACCTATGGATAACTGATTTTTCAGAAAGGAGCCAGAAACACATAAAGACAGCAACTTAGACAAATGGTACTGTTCAAAATGTATAACTGCATGTGAAAAAACTTTAAATAGATCCACACTTATCACTCTGTATAAAACTCAATTCCACATGCACCAAAACCTCAATAAAAAAAAAATGGGGAGGAGAGGTCCTTGGTCTTGGGAAGACTCAATGCCCCAGTGTAGGGAGCATCATTATAGAAGCAGAGGGAAGGAGGGTGGGATGTAGAATTTCTGAAAAGGAAACCAGGAAAGGAGATAACATTTGAAATATAAATAAATAAAATAACCAAAAAAAAAAAAAAGAAAACCATAAACACTGAATCTGATAGAAGATAAAATGAGGAAGACTTGAATTCATTGGCACAGGAAATAACTTTCTGAACAGAACAACTGTTTGTACAGGCATTAAGATCAACAATCAATAAACGGGACCTCATAAAATTGAAAAGCTTCAGCCAGACTGTTGGCAGGAAGACAGGCAGACAGGCAGCAGGCTCCCAAAGACCTGGTTGACTCACCCAACTACAATCTAGGCCCAGATTCAGTGCTTTGAGTCAGTTGACCCAAATAGCTGAAAAAACTAGTTCTGCAGAACAAAAACTAGGATCACTGTTACTCTGAGAAACAGCAGGATTTAGGAATCTTGGCAATGGTTCAGTATTGATAATGTGTCAGGAACTAGAAACCCTGAACCAGACCAATGACTCATTATAATGAATGTTTGCATATAAAGCTTTTTATTTTGGGGGATGGTGGAGAGAACCAAACCAAATTACTCTGAAATACAAATGAATAATCTCTCAATCTCTCTCTCTCTCTCTCTCTTTCTCTCTCTCTCTCTCTCTCTCTCTCTCTCTCTCTCTCTCTCTCTCTCTCTCTCTCTCTCTCTCAATCCACACACCATCTATCTATCTATCTGTCTGTCTGTCTGTCTGTCTGTCTGTCTGTCTGTCTATCTATCTATCTATCATCTATCTACCCACACACCATCTATCCATCTATCTATATACGTATCTATCTGTCTGTCTGTCTTTCTGTCTGTCTATCTCTATTCCTATTGTGTGTGTGTGTGTGTGTGTGTGTGTGTGTGTGTGTGTGTGTGACTGTGTAGTCTGTAGCTTTGAATGGAACTACAATGAATGAATATGTAATATAGAGGTTGGAAGATGGAGAAACAGAGTGGTTCATGCATGGTGGAAAGAGGCAGGACTAGAGACTCTGACACTGTATAAAAGAAGGTTGTGCTAAATTGAAAAAGATGTGGTTGCTCAGTAGGGTGGTATGCAGCACCCTGAAACTTGAGCAGATTCAGTACAAAATAAGATGCCCAGACATATGAATGTTCTGTCTCTGAGCAGCCATGGGATGTCTAAGATGAAGAAAGATGAAGAATGGTTCCTTTCCTGGATTGTACCTCCTTGAAAGACCTCCAAGGTTCATACTTCTCCAAAAATACATGCTTGTATCAGTGGTCTGTATTGCTGCTCCAGAAAATGATGAAGCCTGAGGTCCATGTATCCATGATCTCTTTGTGGTCTCTGTTGTGACCAGAGGCCATGCAGTGATCTTTGGTATGAGCTGATACTAGAGACCATGTAGAGACCAAGGATGAGTGCCCTCACTGACTTGAAGGGCAAGGAAACTACTTTTGCAGTGGCATTGATGCCTACAATTGCACAGTTGGGAACAAGGGACATAGAAGGCTTTAGTGAAATCCCCTACCCCCAAAAATCCCCACAAAAGTAACAACTAAGAATGCCATAAAAATAAATATAAAAAAAAATGATATGGATGCTGAAGTTTAGCTTTCCACAAGTCATGGCTTCTGGTAGGGGTACAGGTGGAGAAGGACTCAGTTTTCTTTAGGGAACAACATGTGATGTAGGAGAAAACTAAGTACTATTGCTTTAAAATATGTAGCTGCAAAATGACTCCCAGTGACATTATGCTAAAATTAGAAACCAGTGTCTTGCTCAGCCATCATCAGAGAAGTTTCTTTCTGTGTCAGATGGGAACAAATACAGAGCCCCATAGCTAGACATGGAGAGTGACAGACTTTGGGACACTCAGCCATAAACAGAAGACTCCATAATATCTCTCCACTCATGGCGCAGGGAACCACCCAGCCCTGTTCTGCTGCAGAAGTAGAGGCAGAAAGTGTGTAAGAGTCAGAAGAGATGGAGAACACCAAGAAAAACAAGTCTCTCTAAGTCATGATGACCAAACCTCACAAATGCACGGAGACCAATGTAGCATGTACAGTGGCTTACCCTAGGCTACACCTGATGGGGACCTGAACATAAAAGGAAAAGTAGATGTGTGACACATCCCTAACCCAGGAACAATCTCTAATTTATAACCAGTTGTAAATTAAATTTTATTTTTTTCCAAGAGTCTCATTGAAGATGGTTAACAGAAAACAAACTCAACAGCATCTGAAGGTTATTTGTCTCATAATGTGGCCTCAGGGATCTTTGCTTTTTTGCTGATTTAATTCTATCTTAATTTTATTTTGATTATTTTATTTATGTATTTTTTCTCTACAGATTTTTAGGTTTATATTATCGCTTCCAGTTTAGTGTTCTCATGAAACTTCTGGGTATAGGATGAGTGGATCTCTGTTTCTTGTGCCTTTTCTTGGGCTCTTTTCCTTTTGTGGGTTTGTTTAGTAGAACTCAGAGGTATCAGTTTTGTTTCATCTTATTATATTTTATCCTAGTACCCCATAGAAGCCTGTTTATTTTCTAATGAGTGACAGAAGAAGGTGAATCCAGATTGACTGGGAGGAGAGAAGAAGTGGGAGGAGTAAAAAAAAGAGTAACAGTAATCAGGATGTATTATGTAAGCTATTTTCAAAAACAGGAAAAATAGTCTTATTTCCATTCAAGTAGCTGAAAATAAATTTATTTTATGGTCACAGATACAGCTGCAATGTCGAAGGCTTGCTTAGAATGCATGGTAGTCCTAGGTTCAACCTTTAATGCTACCAAATAAACTAGTAAGCAGACAAACACAAATAAGTTAATATTTATTTTATTAACTATCTATATATGCTATAGTTTTTCTAAAACTATGTTACTTCAGCATGGGCTACCCCATTATTCTTTCCAGTTTTTATCTTATGTTTGTTTTTACAGATACCATTCTTATTTTGTTATTGTTGATGATGAATTTATTTTGTGATGACTAATGTAAATAAAATTTTTATTAACTTAACTTTAGAGCCAACTTCAATAGTATAGAATAGTCTCTGTGGCCAAATACCTGAGAAGTATTCATAAGAAATATTTAACCAATACTGGCAAGATTTGAGAATGCTTAAAAATTATTCAAAGCCTAATTTGACTTCTCAAGCTTTACATCAGACTTGGTAATTGAAAATGTGCTCAAGAAAAATGATATGTAGAATGATTTTAAAACTAGCTAAAATATGATCTAGATTGAGAGCAAGTGGATTTCTAAATAGTACTAAAAACTGAGAAGGCAATTGTACTGGAAGGCAGGTTTTATCTCTAACCTGGAATTTTCTTTAGTATACAAAGAATATTATTTTTATCCTGTTCATAAACTTCATCGCTTAAGGCAGCCCTTAGTCAATAATGAATATGTAGCATTTGAGTTGAGGAGTAAGCATGTTTAATATGTAGGAAGTTACACAATCTTGAGGATAACTACAGGGACAAAACTAAGGCAGGATAAGAAGTCAAGCTGGGAGAAGAACAGTAGATATGAAGTTTTGGTCCAGTGGTCTAAATGTGAAGCAAAGTCCTTCCCTGGATACCCAAACTCCCAATCAAGCTCAAGGACAAGAATGAGTTTCAGGCTTAGTTCTGAGTTCACAGCATCTCTGAAGCAGAAATCATGTTACACTTTGTAATTTAAGGTCTGTGCTAAGCAACATGATAGAGAAATATGTCTGATGTGTTTTATTTTTTGAAAACCGAGATTTGAAAGAGATTATGAAGTCATTTAAAATGTATCAAGGGATATTAGCATTCTTTGATCATTCAAGTGTGCATTCTTTGGCCTCCATATTTTATGTTGCTATATTTTCTGAGTGGATATTTTACTGATAGATTATTGATAGGTAAGTAGCTAGAAAAATGATAGAGTGATATGGATTTATCATAACATATCTTCAATAATTTTGTATTATATATCACTATCTCTTTCCCCAACTTGAATATTATTAGAATAATCATTTATATTGGGCATATAGTAAATGCATATGCTAGTCTATGTAAATACTATAGATATTTAATATACTCATTTATATATACTAATCCTATATATTATTGTGTTGATGATGTACTATACTATAAAATAGCATATATTGTAACATATATTTCATAGTTTACAATTATTTCAACTATTACACTAATCTATAAAACATATAAGATATTCAACACAGTAACCAATATTAGTATATGTTAATAGTTTATTATATAATATAAAATATAATATGGTGTATTTAGTGTTGTGAAATACGATAAACAATTTTATATATAAGCAGACCATCAAATATAATTGCATTTGATATATAATTGCTTACTGATACTAAAGAATATTTAAGTAGTGAAGCAGAGAGTTTTTCTGTTCTTTTCAGTATTCTCATAGCTAGCTGATGCTAAAGCATGTCAAGGAACACATCCACACATTCATAGGCTACTCCATATATTCATACCTTTATACCTATAAATAGTGTCTATCAACCCTTATTAGAGAAGCTCCTTTTTTTCACTACATAATGACTAAGACAAAGAATAAATCTGGTCATTGTGTAGAAAATGAGAAATTGGAGTTTTTGGGTTAGAATGGGACATCTATCTTATCTCATTTTCCCACAATATTCTCTCTCTCTCTCTCTCTCTCTCTCTCTCTCTCTCTCTCTCTCTCTCTCTCTCTCTCTCTCTCTCTCTCTCTCTCTCTCAAAACTATTTTAAAAAAGAGTAGATTTCTGTAGCAAAACAGTATTTGCCAGATATGACACTATTGCTGCATGCATGAATTTATAGAAATTGTCACTGCATGCAAAAGACTTGCACAAGATCAAGCCAGCCAAAGATCCCAGTATGGAGTGGGGAGGAGCTCACTAAGTTCTACTCTAGCTTCATAGGTTAGTGTCCATTGATAACTGCTGGAGGAGGGATAGTCATTTTGCTTACGGGTATGGGCTCTGAGAGAGTTCCACACCATTGCATGTATAGTGAACATTAAGTGAAATCAGTGGACTTAAAAGATCATATAGTTGAGAATGAAAGTGTGGAGGGGATAGATTTTTAAAAAGTAGGGTGGGAAATGGTGTGTGGATTTAACCAGAACATATACTATGTATGCATAAAATTTTCAATAATAAAATGCTTATATAAAAAGTATAAAGTCACATGATTATCTCTAAGATGGGTTTCAATAAATACAACAAATCAAAAAAAATTATACCTTGGATTAAGAGTATAAAGACCTGGACATCTTAAAGTAAATTTTCCTATGCCAAGCTAAAAATGGGACAGATTAGTTTCTAAAGTGAGCTGATCAAGAGAAAGAGGTAGCTCATGAGAGAAAAATTAACCCTGTAGATTATTACCCAAAACAACATCACAGTGTTTGACAGGCAAAGCTTATTCCCGAAGACTAATACTGGTGATCATGTGGTTCTTTCCCAAGTCTTTCAAAAGTGCTTTTGTAATGCACAGTATATTCTCTAATACTCACTCATCTCCAAGAGTCTTCTTATAGACTTACTTAAGTTTGCAATGTGCATATATATGTTTGCCAGAGAGTATACTTACGGATTCTCAGTGTCTTCACCAGTGCAAGGGGACCTATCGATTTCAGATGTAAGCACTGTACAAGATTTTTTTTAAAATATTCATCTATAACAATAGTTATCTAAAAGTAACCTTTATCTGTTGAAGTGACTTTATGGACCATATAGAGCTTGCAAGAGGACAGGAGATACAATTTGGGGGTTGATGTCAATATGTTAGCAACATTTATTTTCTACTTTGATTTCTTAATCATCACAGACTAAAGTTTGACTACTTGAGAGCAACTAGAAAATGGTCTTTTACATATTTTTTTATAAAATGGCGAAGGTAATGTTTTCTGAATAGAGGCCTAGGAAATTATGCGTTTTTAAAATAGGTTTTTAGATTACCCTGTGAGATAGACCCAGAAGTGCATAAAGACAGTGAAATTCTATTTGCAATGTCAATGTTTCAATATTTTATGAAATTAGCAAAGCTTTATTGTATTTTCTGCCTGAGTACTCAATTGAATAAAAGCCATAATAAATAAGAATTCAAAGGCAGAATTTTGTGAGGGGGGAAAGTAAATTAGAAATCGTAATATAATCACACTCATATATATTTTATGAACTTCATGCATTCTGTATTTGAAAGTTTGTCAAGATAGGCTAGGGTTTTAAAATATAGATTAACATTGAAAGTTTTAATATTTTCCTCTGTTTACATACTTATTTCCTTACACATATTGTTATAAGAAATTCTGCCGAAAGCAGTTGGCAAGAAATTTTCTTCTATTATAATGGCTGAATTGTGTAGCAAACTGAAGAACGTTTCTTATGTTAGAGAAACAATATTGCTTTTTCTAACTTTGTGGCTTATTTTTTTTTTATTTTGGGACTTTTCCCATTTCCATTTATACATATCAGTTTGGAAGAATGAACCAAAATTATTCTTGACAGACTTGAGATTTTAGAAAAAGCAATAAATGAGAGAAGCTAAGTAGATTTCCCTTTCCACTTGCTAAAAATTTCATAGATAGAAAATGATAAGACCTTCACTCATAACCTGGCAGTAAACTGTACATAATTATTTGTAAGTTGGACACAGTACCCTGTGATGCCCAGATGTCCATGGATTGGACTTGGCATATCAGCAAGATCTTTGAGTTAGCTTAGCTTTGGCTTCATGCTCAAAATGGGCTAATAGTTAAGCGTTAATAGTTTGTGAAGTTTCTAAGGTTGGCTGGGATTTACAGACCAGCATAGGAAAGGCACACCAACCTGGTGCCAACATCAAGGTTCTAATTTGCATGTGTGTCCAGCTTGATCTCTCTCTGTTTTTCCCATAGGTTGTCCATGGTCAGTCCCCTCCTAGCAGCATCCCAGAGTTTTAGAGTAGGAATTAATCACCTGTGAAAATTTTGCTGTTTTTTTGTCTTGCCATTTTTAGTCATCTTTGATTATTTAAATAAGAGCCCTTCGTGAAAATATGTCCTTTAGACACAGCCCTTCTGCCATCCAGTATTTTCTCTCTGCCGTGCCCCTGAGGAAATCTATGTCACTGGAACAGTATTACAAACAAAATTAGAATGTAGAACCAATAAACCAAGCATCCAGAGCTGGAACACTGACAAGTCACATGGTGCTTCAGCAAGTTTTGCACATGTGCCTATGGCTCTGCCAATCATTTCCCAGCCTCATTCCTGACCCTTAATGGAAGAAGGATTTTCACAGTCTTAATTGCATTTGCAATAAACTTCTGTGAAATCTAAAGGTTACAGAGAAGGTTTGCAGACACATTGTCACCATCACGACCATTATCACCACTAATGCATATGGAATGTTTGCCAAGTTCTACTTTAATTTTTTCTCACTTAATCATCCCATAAGTTCAGTTATATAGTCATCATTTGCCAATGTCAATGATCAAACCAGCAATTAAGAAAAAGGACCTACTTTGCCAATAGACACACAATTAGTATGAACAATCTAGACTTCAATCTCAGGAATACTTGCCTTAAAGGTGTAGCCAATATAGGAATGACAGATGTAGATAAAGTAACACACTGAATATTTTTATGTTTAGATTTTTTCTCTGCATGTCCAAAGAAATATCTCGAATGCCGAATCATTTTCATAACATGATCATACCGAGTTTGATTCAGTTAGCTTTTATTAAATACTTACTATGAGTCTGGTGCTACTCTAGGCAGCAGTGATTTTGAAGTGTGTATAATACACTTCTTCTGTCAGGGCAAATGCTACAGTAATATTATGTGTTGTATGACTTTCATGTTTGGCCATATTTTTGTTCCATTTGAGAAAGTAATCTATGCTCAACTAATGAGATGAGTACTAACTAGCTTATCATTTTAGAGCTGTGGTTCTCAATCTTCCTAATTCTGTGACCCTTTAATACAGTTCATACTGTGGTGACCCCAACCATAGAATTATTGGTTGCTACTTCAACCGTTCTGACACAGTTCTATATTGTAATGTAAATATTTGATATGCAGGCTGATATTTGACACCCCCAAAAAGTTTGTGATCCACATGTTGAGAACCACTTTCCTTTTTTTTTTCTTCTCTTAGAGCAAAGATATTTTAATGAGTTTGGTTTCATCCTGTATAACGAATGCCAATCTTAATATAAAGAAAATAGAGTGGGATAAGAGCTCAAGTGTTGTAATGCTCATGAATCCATCACACACACTTGTCTTAGTTAGGGTGTCGTTGCTGTGAAAAATCACCATGACCAAGGCAACTCTTATATGGAAAGATTTAATTGGGACTGCTTACAGATTCAGAGATTCAGTCTATTGACAAGATGGGAGCATGGCAGTCTCCAGGCATGGTGAACAAAGAGCTGAGAGTTCTTCATCTTCATCTGAAAGCAGATAGGAGAAAATTGACTTCCAGGGAGCTAGGATGAGGGTCTTAATGCCCACACCCACAGTGACACATTTCATCCATCAAGCCCACACTTACTCCAACAAGGCCCCACCTAGTCCAACAAAGCCACACTTCTCAATAGTGCCACTCCCCGGGCCAAAAGTATTTAAACCATCACAAGGCTGCTAAGTTTGGACCTTTAGTGATACCTCTTGGAAGCACATGCTCCTGCAAAGCAGCTCCATAGGATATACTGGAGACCAGTTCATTTGTAAAAATAAATAAATAAACAGGAAACTTTCATTTTGTACCTTTCTTCATAATGTCTGCCTCAGGTCAGCCAACAAGTAAGTGAAAAAGGTTCTTTTCTTAGCAGTGCACTAAGTAATGAACAATGAAGAAATGAAGAGGGAGGAAGCCTGACACCTGAAGCAAATTAGTAGACTGAAACCATCACCACAGTTTATAGCACATACAACCTACCAGGAACCAGATGCCCTTTTAAGTTCCAACCATGCCTGAAAAGTGCCACCCAAGTATCAAGCCTGAGTCCAAGCAACCCCCTTGTGTATTGAGCAATCAAACCAATTTATAGCAAACACAGGGACAAAGCAGAATGTTAAAGACCCCAGGCATGGACTTCGAACACTCTAGTCTCCTACATCATGATCAGGACTCTTCTAAAAAATCATTAGAAATATTGAAAAGGGTGAATTTGTGGATCAACCAAAATTACAATGTATCAAATTAAACCATACAGTATAACAAGAAAGTAAAGAACAAAGTGTAAAATCAGCACTTAGGATTTCTTCTCAGTTTAAATTCTTTGTCTCCAAAATAAAAGGTCTTAATCTATTGAGATATACATGCTTGCAAAGACTTGTATACATGTGTGTGGTTTCATACCCTTCAGTAGTATCCCATAAAGCATTTAGGTAATAACAGAAATTCATATTTTCATGTGAATACTTGTTCATAAAGCTGTGGTACACAAGTTTCCCATATTTGTCCTTATAGTTCAATGTTGTATTCTGATGAAATGATTTTTTTATTGTCCGTGTATTTTACTTTTTTCTTACAACTTTATTTTAAAAAGAGAGATACATGTACAGATTTTTAAAAGCATTTTGTCATAAAACTATATGAATATATCTTTGTCAGTACTTAATTCTTTTAAAGGTTTGATAGTATGCATTGATATCTTACTAGTTATCATAAGCATAAAGTACATGTAGAATAAACAGGATATAACATGGAAGCAGTCAAAGTTTTCCTCCATAAGCTAAGAATATAGCCTTGTGGCAATTTTTGATTTTCGAGAACCACTTTTCTAAAAGAATTAGAAAATTATTTCTTTAAGACAGTAGGTAAATTGGAATGAAAGAAATGATAAGAGAGTTCTAATATACCCAAATTGTTTCCAATGAAAGTGGTTCTTGCTGGCAATAACTGTCTGCATAGCATTAATGTTGACTTGACCTTTTAAGTAATACAGATACCAATAAAATAATCCTGAAATAAGAACAGCTTTCTTTTTGGACTTGGTGAAGAATTTCTGAGTCTACAGATTACAGACGTCTGTGTTCTTCATCTCTTGTTCCTTCAAGCATGACATTTGGATTAAATGTCACTATCATGACATGAAGAAGGGAGTCAGCAATGTTGGAGAGTGTTGAGAGTTTTAATACGTATATTTATATTTACTCTTTTTATTTTGTAATATCTAAAATATTTATATTTTAAACTTAATATATTTTTTTCTGAATTGTTTGACATGGACTGGGATGTTAACTATATCAAACTTGGTAACTTTAAGGATTAATTTTGGGAGAGGCAAATGAGCTATTGCAAGTTAGAATTCTTTTCATTGGAAATGGCATCATGATCAGTTTTAATAGGATACTAAAAACATCTCCTACTTAAAATTTTGCAGAAGAAATTTTTAGCTTTCTGCCATGTGTAATTGCTTTCAGAGTGGAAAAATGTCTTTTTGTACAACTTCCAATTGTTACTGGTTGTGATATGTGGTTTTAGAATTGTGTATACAATATTTATTCTTTGACCATTCCTCTTTCCAATTGTCATCTACTCAGTTTCTATTTGATGTTGTTATTTTTACACTTGTATTATTTCACTAACAGCTGAACCAAAGCTTCTAATACCTTAATTTTCTGTATAGTGTTTGAACTTTAATTCTTAAAAATAGTGGAACAAAGTGGCTGTTTGCACATGTATGTGTCCTCCATTCTGTGATATTATGACCTATATCTGTTGTAATCTTATGTAGCAAACTGGAAAATGCACTATACTTTCATTATTTTAGGGCTTTCTTTAGTTTCTAACATCTTTTATGAGAGAATTTTCATCCTGCTTATCTTTAACTGGCAAACTGGCAAAGCTGACAGACACCTGAAAGAAGAACCCACAACTGAAGAAGACCAGGTAGCCCTACAGGTCATCTGCAGAAGAGTGTCTTGATTGTGAATTGATATAGAAAGTCCCAGTCCACTGTGGGTGGCACCATTCCCTCGGAAGGTTGTTCTTGGCTGTGTAAGTAAGCTAGGTAGGCATGAATATGCAAGGAAGCCAAAAAGTGTTATTCCTTCATAGTTTCTGCTGTACTTCCTTGGCAGTGAGTGAGTTTCCTGCTATATTCTCCAACAATGAATAGGAGCTATTTAATAGCTAAAGGTCTAAATATGGAAATAAATACCATAAACACTTTGAAAGAGGAACACAAAACACTACACCCAATAATTATAAAGTCAGTGAAATTGGCTGACTTTTGTATGCTGTATTATGATATTCTTCAGAGGCAGAACTCTTAGAAGCTAATGGACTGTGCACACTGATCATACATTCTAAAATGTGTGGTATATAAATCTGTAAATACTATGATTGCTGAAATGGTAGGCATGTAGTCAGTATATGATTTACCCCTGCAAAACAAAATCTAACAGTTCAAAAAAAGACAACCTTATCTTTCTCTTCATGTACTCTATTCCAAGTAAAGCTTTCTGGAGGCTTAGGAATGGGAATAGATATGAATAAAATAATCCACTATTTCAAACACATTAATAATAGGTTGTACTTTATATTATTCATTATTATGCTGTAACAAGATTCCATCTTAGTATTTGTGTGTATGTGTTTATATCAAATTATTAGATTCTTATAGTAACCAAAGAGTATAAGGTTTTGAAATAAGTATTTATGCCTCAGTCTTTCTATTAAACCTGTCTTCATGGAAAGATGAGAAGGCTATGTCACAGAAAAGTTAAACAGAATCAGCAAATAAATAAAAAATGGGGGAGGAGGGACTTGATGTCAGAAATCTGACTGTAGAGTCACATCAGTGTATTGTTTACCAGGTGATTTGGGAGTTACAATCTTGACCTGAAGGAATGAACACAACACTTTAAAGACACTAGAAATAGACCAATAGATTTCCTGTTACTTCCTAATACTGTAGCCAGAATTCATGGAGACCTATTATGGAACTAACATTGTACAAGACTGGTGTCAGAAGAAAAGTCTTCTGTATAGGCATGGTAGGCTATATTAAAAGAGCACTAAACAAAGTCCATATAAACAGAAGACAGTTTTTATTACAGACTCTTGCTACAGAATCCATGATTCTGAACCACTGGTTGGTTTTTTTTTTTTTTTTTTTTTTTGCCATGGAAAAATCAGGTTTGAATAACCCATGTAAATACTGGTGTTAGTTGTGTAACCAGAGTATCTGCAGATTCTTTTTCATACAAGATTATTAAATTCTAACTCATAATATGTACATGTAAATTTTTTTAGCAAAAAATTCTCATATTTTACAGTGGTCTTGGAAGATTGTTTAATTTTTAAAGTTGCTGCTTTGTAGACATGAGTTCAGATCCCAGAGACTGCATGCAACTCTGGGCATGATGGCACAGACCTATAATCTTAGCACTCAGAATACTGTGATAGAGTGATGCATATGGTTATGTTGCTGTCTAGTATTTCAAAGTCAGGAATCTCCAGATTCAGCAAGAGATGCTGGCTCAAAGACCACAGTTTAGAGGGTTTAGAGTGACCAAGGCAGTCTTCCAGTGTCAGCATCTGGTTTCCACACTCAGATAGACACATATGTGTTCATACATTTGTACATACACATGGTATAACAATATGGAGTATTACTCTACACACATGCATCCATATACATATTCTGGCTACATATATATATATATATATATATATATATATATATATATATATGTGTGTGTGTGTGTGTGTGTGTGTGTGTGTGTGTGTGTGTGTATGTTTGTGTGTATGTGTGTGTGTGTGTGTGTGTGTGTGTGTATTACAGGAGATAAGTAATGAAAAGTAAAACCACAGACTGAGAATATATTTGCAAATTATATTTAACAAAGTATGTTTATCTTAAATGTAGGGAGAACTTCCATAACACAATAGTAAAAAATCCAGAAGTCTAAATAAAACTGTTATTCGGATTGCAAAGGTATTTTACCATTCAAGAAGTTCTGATTGAAGAGGAAGGAACACATCAAAAGATATCTAAGCTCATAAGCTATTAGAGAAGTGAATGTTACAGGGCAGTGCAGTATGCTATCACTATACCCCTAAGAAGGCAATAAAAAAGAACAACCATGTATCAGGTCATATAGCAAATGCTGCTGTGGGCAACGAGCAACTAGGCCTTCTGACCATCTCTTCAAGGCCAGGTAACATCGCACAAGCCTTTGGAACAGTTTGTCAATCCCTTATAAATCAATAGTAAGCTTTTTCCTCCCTTAATTGTTTTCCCAAGGGATGTAAAAATTTATATTCACTCAAAAAATAAACCTGTTCAGCAGCGAGTAATTATAGAAACCAGACTATAACCCAATGTCTTTCAGCAGGCAAGAGGGTAAACAAAATATGCTACATCCATAAAGCAGCCAGCACCACTCAGCAGCCAAGGGGATGAATTATTGATGGGGGGCAGAGCAGATGAACCCATGTGCACTTGGTTGAGCACAAGAAGTAGGACCTCAGGGATGCAGGCTGCATAATTTTATTTGCGTGACATTCTCGGGGCACAAGGAAAATGAAAGGGACAGAAAGAAGATCAGTTATTGCCTAGAGTTAAGACCGAGAAGGGAGTAGAGCTGGTAGGTGTGTGTGTGTGTGTGTGTGTGTGTGTGTGTGTGTGTGTGTGTGTGTGTTGTGAGTGTATACATGTGTGTGTGTGTGTACATGCTTGCATGTATTTGTTTTGACAGAGTTGTTCATCTCATGGTCTATACTGCCTGATTCACTTTATAAACCATGTAAGACCTATATAACTCAAAAAGGGAATTTATTACTGATAGTCTAAAAAGTTATGGGTAATAAATAATAAATAATGGGGGTAAAAATCTCATAATTACTTCATGAAGTTTATACCCCTTTTCCTTCCCATTTTTAGATTATTCATAGGAAAGTAATCAATGGTGTGGTGGGGAATGCTCTTTGCCATTGGTGTTATTTAGAGAAATTGACAACCTCTTGATTGTGCAATTAAATTGTGATATATTTTCCATGTATGGGCATTTAATTATGTTCCTAAAAGTTAATTACAGAAGGTATGATTATTCATCACTGACATGGTATCAGTTTACTCTATTGACTTGTCTGCTCTAACTTAAATGTATTGATTTCTCAGCATTAAAAAAATTTCAGGCAACCTGAGTGCTTTCTAAAGGGAAACCTCTTGTTGAAACTAGTCTAGTCCTTTCCACACAGCTTGCTAACTGGCTATTACTCATGTTTTCAAAATAATTGCAATTCTCCGGTAGTTTCCCACCTTGGACAAAATTGGGATGAATATCTTTCACCTGAACCATTTTTCTATTTGGAATGCCCATTTTTCTCATTTTCATCCATAATAAAAAAGCCACATTATATATAAATTGTAGTTTGCAATTTTCCAAGTATTCCTTTGTATTAGCTTTTTGATCAATCACCAGCCCAAATAATATAACCAGTGATGACATTCAGTCCCTCTCTGCATTCATTGCTCATGCTTGGGGCCTGAACAAATGTAAGTTTTCAAGGTCATGGGTTGGTGAGTGCCAAAGACAATCTGACCAAATGTCATTTCTCCTAGTTAGATGACACACGTTTGCCATCCAATAAATTGACAGGTAGAAACAGGACGATCAGGAGTTCAAGGCTATCCTAATGAGTTTGAGGCTAGTCTGGGTTCCATGGCACTCTGCCTCAATATGTTAACACACACTCACTCACACACACACACACACACACACACACACACACACACACAAGTAAAAAAGATAAAATAAATACTTTTTAGTTTTATATTTCTCTGCTCATTTTAAATTAACTTCTTAATTAAAATATGATTATACCACTTCTCCCTTTCCTCCAACATTGTTTTTTTCTCTCTCTCTAACAACTTTATTTGAAAAAAGAGGAATAAATATGCAGATTTTAAAGGCATTTTAGCATGACATTATATGAATATTTTTTATCAGTACTTAATTCATTTAGAGGTTTGATAGCATGCATTGAAATCCCACTAGTTACTATAAGCATAAAGTACATGTAGGATAGAATGTTACATGGAAACAGTTTTCTTGGTGAGTATAGATTAAGTATAATGATCTTTGAATACCAAAAATTGCCACAAGGCTATATTCTTAGCTCTTGGATTATTTAAGAGTGTGATTTAAGGTCCAGGTGTACCACACTCTGAGAGGGTGCTATATATTGCTATATATTTTTTTCCTAAGAAGGACTGAGGCTTTCTTTATTTTTTTTCTTTTTTCTTTTTTTTTTTTTTTTGGCCTTTTTTGTTTTTCTTCAGCTTCGTATGGCCTGTGAGTTAAAGACAGACTTACTGTGTTTAAAGGATGGATACTTATTGTTTTATTCTTCTTAGTTATGAATCAAATTATTCTGTTGTAAAAAAAAAAAGAAACTTGGCTTCAACATCAAACAGTAATGAGACATTCTACATGGTGTTCTGTGCTCTTTGAACAATATAACCCCCATGTTAAACTATTCATTGCATTTAGAAAAGGTGGGATATGTATTGTTTTATTGAGATAGAACATCACTATATATCAAACAATAGCCTTTTGTAGCCCATGCTGACTTTGAAATCAAGATCCTCCTGCCTCTGCTGCTTGTGTAATAGAGTTTCAGGAGTGTGTAACAGCACCAGGCTCAACTTCAGAGATCTTGTAATTTAATATTTTCAGTGAAGAAAAATGAAATCCAGACCCTTATCTTACATATAAAGATAGAAAAAAGGGATTAAATAAGTCAGAGAACTAGATCTTTCACATAAGAAAGAAAAATTGTAGGTCTCAGAATGTCAGCGTAGACCATAATCTCTAGTGTGATGTTGCCTGGGTTAGGAGAAAATCACTTGGGGAGATACAGAGAAGAAAGAAAATGTGTCTCTGCCATTGTGTCTATCGAGTTCACTATAAGAAAATGTAAGCAAAAGCAGAGTATTTATGCACAAACAGGTTCCACTGACAGCTACTTGCCCTGTGTGATTTATACTCCAAAGCCCTATGTGCTGACTGGTTAGGAAACAGGAACTTGCTCAGAGTTGGATGTAGCTATGTATGAAGTGTATGGACCAGAAATCTGAAACTGTCACAGCATGGCTGCAGGTTTGCTTCCAATGCACACAAAGATGAATTTGATAGACATCACTCATTCTCCAGAAAAGCCAATGGTGACACTTTTCTTTGAGACTTGAATAGATCAAAAGAAATAGAGTACTTTTTTTGTTCGGTTTGGTTTGGTTTTGAAATAAATCTGCATTAACTCCAAAAGATTCAGTCTTTCAACAAAGTGCTAAATGTCATGGAATAGAATGCTCACTCTGACCACATTGGAAGCTGTGAGCTTAATGAAACAATTAAATTTTGTGAAAGTTACTATTTTCTTCCTAATTAAAGTAATAGTGTGACATTGTCAACATTTCACATGCACACAGAGAGAGAGAGAGAGACAGACAGAGAGACAGAGACAGACAGAGAGGGAGAGAGAGAGAGAGAGAGAGAGAGAGAGAGAGAGAGAGAGAGAGAGAGAGAGAGAGAGAGAAAGAGAAAGAGAGAGAGAGAGAGAGAGAGAGAGAGAGAGAGAGAGATTTTTCTCCCAAGGACGTGGACTGTTCAGCACAAGGACATCATGCTACAGAATAATCATGGTTTGCTCCTTGAACCAAGCTCCTCTCATCATAATTCAAACATCATAAAGTTTTTAATGTGGCAGTGCTTACAAAGGACTCCCACTACACTTAGCCTATGAGACTGGAAGTCAGGTATGCTCAGTGTCCTGAGAGGAAAGAGCAGGCAAAGACACCAACAGAACATGGAGGATAATGGAGCATCCTGACTCAGACATGAACTCCGGAGCTTATCTTTCTAGACTCAGTCTCCAGCTCTCTTACTGAGCTTCCATTTGTCCTTGTAAAGTTATTGAGCCTGTCCAAAAGTAGAGATTATCATCTGTGGAGCTGAGCTACTGTCTGGTAGAATTTTTTTGAACTCTGAAGATCTATTGCTATTACTTTTAAATGATGTGTGCATGCATAGTGTTGGGGTAGGGGTAGAGAGAGCATGTGGCGGTGTGAGTGTGTGTGGGTGTGTGTGGCGGTGTGAGTGTGTGTGGGTGTGTGTGGATGTGTGGGTGGAGTGCAGCAGTGTTATAAAATACTCCCCTGAGATAGAGTTATATGCGATTGTGAGTCACCTACTTTGGATGCTGGGAACTGAACACAGTACCACTCCTCTGCAAGAGCAGTGCAGGCCCTTAACACATAGAGCAGCTCCATAGCTCCCCCGCTGTAAATCTGAAATGCATGTGTTCTGTAGGCCACTGGGAGCTGGCATGTACTAAGCACCATGGGTATTCTTTCTTTTATGAAGGCCTGGGGTTGGGGAGGCAGCTGATCACATGATGACCCTGTGTATAGTATTGGCCGCTGTCTTGATAATACTGCGATCATCAAGACTTTTGCTCAAGTAGAAAAGTTTCAGAGGAGCATCGTGTCTGCTTCAGAGATAACTTTTAGGTATTCCTGGCCTTCATAAACACACTTACCTTGAAAATGTTTTTTGGTTTGTTAACTATTTTGCCTTTCCTGAAGTATTTTTTTTGGCATTTTTTTTCGAGGCATCATCTGGATCTATTTTTTACTTTGTTCTCTCTCTAAACATCAGTGATTGTAGTTTCATTTGTGAACATACTAATCTCCTATTTCTCCCATGATTTTTGTGGCATCCTTTGCCTCATATGTTTTAGTATTTTGTTGACTGCTCATGAGCTTCCAGTGGACTCGGCTCTACCTTTCTACCTGTCAACCTTGCTTTCTTTTAGGAAGCTTACTTTTTTGTTCTTTTGAAATGACTGTCCTGTGCATTCCACTCTACATGGACCAGGTAATGAAGGCATTCTCCTTTGCTGAGCCCAGTGTCTCCTGTAATCACATAACCAATGACCTAACAATGAATTCCACAGACTCCCTTCCCTGTGACTGCTTTTCAACTAAAAGAATATAAGGAGAAAGACACAAGTTGTGTCTGGAGCAGGTCCAGAAAAATATACCCAGCAGCATTCAGTAGTTTGTCCTTGCTGGCTAATGCAGGTCTATGAACAAACAGATCAGCCTAACTTGAAGGAACCCAAACTGATGGTCATAAACAGACTGTAATGAGAGCCAGGAGACATCGCAGCAGAATGGATAAAACCATATCCTGCGATGTCTTGAAGATCTGATTAAAGACTTAGCATAGACATGAGGTGTAACTTTTTAAAAATCAAGATTTTAATCATCTTTATGTTCCGGGTCTAGTGATAGTGCCAACTAAGCAAATAATGTTAATGTGGATAGTCAATTCAGCAGTACTGGTAATAGGAATGGCCTGCTTAGCTCACTATAAACTTGCTTAAATTTTAGATCTATTGCTAGGTTCCACACATTTCTTGACACTGACATTATTACTGTTACTATTTATTACTATTACTAATAGTATAACACCATCAAGTTTCTTCCTCTCCCTGTGTATGTACTAGGTACACATATGTTAACTTCTGAAATAAGCAAGTAGAAGCTGCAGTCACAGTGATGACAGTTTTAGAATGTTGCAAATGAGATCTGCTTCTTCCTGAGTCTTGGCTCCATACTTTACTGCACTGAATATAAGTATGTCTTTATTTGATTAGAATTATGTTCTAGAAATGGTCTAGAGGCTACTTGCTTCTTGGGAGGTAACATTTAGATTTAAAATATGGAATTAAACACTGATGTAGTCTACTTAATTTGTTCTGAAATGTCTGCAGATTGCTTACTCCACTGTTGGCAAGCATTTAATCAGCATTTATTGGCATTCTTTTCTGAGATTTAAATAGGTCATAAAGTTTTATGACATGTAGAGTGTTTTTGATAATGGCTTCTATATATTTTATAGATGGTACAGTAACATACAAGTAGAAATATCAATCAAGTAGCCAGTTGACATCATTTCTGGAAGACTAAGAAGCTTAATTTTGACATAATAATCAAATGTCTGACTGTGTTTCAAACCATACTACATATTTTATGTGGGTATTTTATGTCTTTCCCTTTTCTTTTGCTTTCATTTTTTTTTTTTTTTTTTTTTTTTTTGCTTTGAATGCTTGTAATCCATGTGGAGAAACTGAGAATTTTGTGCTATGTTGCATAAATATTTATTTTAAAAATTGGGTAATAGAATCATGACATAGGAATTGAATAGACCCTATGTATGTGCTAAGTGTATTTATCTGATGGGAAAAGGCCAATCACTGACAACTATTCAACTATTCAGTTTACAATAGTTTCTTGCTTGGTGGCCATAACAAACCTACTGTAAATTACTTGTAGTTTATCATTAGCTAGTCATACTGAAACTTGAAAAATAAAAACCTTATTTAATACCTAATGCTGGATCCAGGGTTTGTTATGGATATCTGCAATCTAAGCAATTCAGGAAATTGAGGAAAGAGGGCACCAAGTTAGAATCCAGTCTGAGCAACTTAGCAAGAATAAGTACCAAAGTAATAATTAAAAATAAAAAGAATCGGTGGTGTCATTCAATGGCAGTGCACAAGAAAGATTCTTAAGTATATTGACATGTTCCGCAGCCAATGTTTGATTTCAATAATTTATTTAGTTTTTTGGGGTGAAGAGAAAGGACAACAGTGAGATTACTGAAAACCTGCCTTAAGTTTGAAGTAATGAAAGTATTTGAAATGTTATATAACTGTGAATGCTCTAAGGAATAAGAGATCATTTGTTTAAAATACTTTGTGTTCTATAATTTCACCATATTGAATATTTCATTGTTTATGAGATCAGAGGAATCCCATCATCTCAGTGGATTTGTCAACCCACTCAGAAGTCAACCATGCAGTCTTGTTCACTCAGCATTGATTCCAGGATTTTGGTGATGGCCAGGAATAAGGTTTTATCTCCAGAGAAGGCGCGTTCAATGTTGCTTTAACATACATCTGTTTTATTAGAATTTTAAATTACCTGAGCTTGTCAATAATCACCAAAAATGGGTTAACTCTTCTTCCATATGTTGTTGTGTTTTCTGCATGTACCTATAGTCAGTTGATTTTATTGATCCATCCAAAAGAAAATAAGCAAGAAAACTTATTGATACTTCCTATCTGTGGCTTGATACATACAATTGGGACATAAGCACAGAAGCCTAGATGGGGCCAGGTATTCATGATTAGATGCTTGAGTGGGATTTTGAAGGCTTTATTAGTTCATTGTATCAATAAAATGGGTTAGATGATTTTATATATATTTATATATGATTTTATATATATATATATATATGATTTTATATATATATAAATATATATATATATATATGTCATTCATGAGAGCCTACATAGAAATTGATGTGTGTCCCAAAGAAGGATAAAGGTAATATGTTCTATGGTTACAGCACAAAATCTGGGATTTAGACCTTTAGTCTATGGGTTGGTATGTGAGTGTGTAGGTCTGTGTGAGTCCATGTGTGTATGTGTGCACGTGCATGCCCGTGCAAGTGTGTACCATTTTGCAAACAATATCTTGTTTGGTTCCTTAGCCTGTCATGTGTTATATTACTTTTTGTGTTTGTTGTCTAGGTAATTCTTTATCCCTGGGCTTTCTTCAAAAGATGATGTTCTTATTTCATTACTACAATGAGATAACAGAAAGTAAAACATTCTAAATGATCTTCTTAGAGGATAAGTGCTGGTAACTACAATCCACATCCCAGCACTCCCCTGACTAGCTGGGCACCCTGCTGCTAGAATGCCCTTTGTAACTTATCTTCAGTGTGATTTCTTACACTGCATATGACTACCAGTTTGCTTTCCTTAAAGCTACTCTGATCTGTTTGTCCATAGTCCTGCATTAACCTGCAAGGACAAACTACTGAACGCTTCTGGGTATATTGCCATTGCTCTGCAGTTGTAATAGGTACATCAGTTTGTGAGGCACCTTTGTTTGAAAAGCCAGTCAGTGCTGAGAGGCATGAGTGTGTGGTGCCTCTAGAGGAGGTAAAAAATTGCTCTTGAGAAGGTGGAGTTATTGGGAGCATAGAGAAAGAGGATCAACGATATTTAAAAAATTCAAGTACTGACAAATATGTATTCATATACTTTTATGAAAAATGCTTAAAATCTGTACATTTATCTTAGTTTTTTAAAATAAAGTTGTTCAATTAAAAAAAAGAAGGTCAACAATAACTTATTTTCACATTTTCATTATCCATTAGAACTCAACGTTTTGTAACTCCCCGGTGGTTCTAGCCTTATGGGACGATCAGCATTGTCTTCCTTCCGTATTACTTTATTTTCCTGACTCCAAGCCTTTAGGAGTGCCACCCTCCCCCGCCCCCAGGCTGAGACATGTTCCCCCCATTGGCATTGATCTCAGGCTATCTTTGCGTTCTCTAAAGTGTATCATGACACTTACTAACTTCAACAGGTTTCCTGGGGAGGATCCCAATGTATTTTCTGTCTGTGTCAGATTTGTGCTACTCATTTTTGGACTCAGTTTAATTTTGCATGTCTGTAGCTCACCTGGATAATGTACATGAACTCTGAGAAGCATCAGTACACTGAACCTCTGATTTTAGCCCCTTGCAGTCAGTGCACATGGTTTCCACTCCTTAAGTAATATCCAATTTTATAATTCTTTAATATAAGGCAGGTTTCTTTAGAGCATAGAGAAAAGGTTGCTATTTGTGGTAGAGTGACATCCCTTAAAAAAGAGGTTGTTGGCCATTGATGAATGGTTGAAGACGAACCCTCTATCTCATTTATTTCCCCAGAAATATCTGTTGTTCACTCACATAGCCAATATCCTGTTAAATTAGTCAGTTCCAACAGCATGGCTTATGTTTACCACAGTAGTTCCCAGTGTGCTGTATACCCCTTCCACTTCCTGTAAGATTTCTGAGAATCTCTTATTCCGGGAAATGTTCTTTGCAAACCTTTACTTTAGAGTGCTTTGTGTTAAAATTATGCTAATCATATTCACAAGAGTGGGAATTAAATTTTGATTAGATGTAGGTTGGTTGTTGATTTTTTTTTTTCTTTTTCTTTTTTCTTTTCTTTTTTTTTTTTTTTTTGTTCCCCCACCTCAACCCCTGCTTGCTGGCTTCCTCATGTGGGAATGAGATACCCCTAAATGACTTCCTCTGTGTGTGTGTGTGTGTGTGTGTGTGTGTGTGGAGGGGGAGGGCACACTGTGTGGACTCACCCTGAAAATAGATTGAGACTGAAAGGAGAATGATTGGAACTGAGCTTTCAGCTTGATTATCTGCTGGAGTCTCTATTACTTCTCATAATATGCTTGAAAAATTTTATTTGTACCTCAAGGGCAATGAGCCTGGCCTCATTTACAAATATGAATGCAGATATTCACAGCATACTGTCTTTTCCTTCAGGCAGACTGGCTGACTGTCAGCTTGTTTTATTTACTTCCTCTGAACAGAATATCCATCTCCGGGGGATTAGCCATGGCATGGGTAATGGGATAAAGGAAGTTCAGGAATCAGGAGGGTTAGCTGTGATACCCAACTGCTCCCTGGATAACCATGAGCCAGTTTTCCACTCTCACCCTCAGACTCATTATCTGTGAGCTGAGACAGAGCATTCTGACCCCAATGAGCTTCTCCTAAGGGCTGATGAATAAGTGTATAATATATGCAAAATACACTGTCTGCACCAAGGAGGTACTCAATAAATACTCATCTTCTTGGCAGTTACTTTCATGTCAGACTGATCATGACAGGAAAATTCCAAACTGTGAAGTCACTCAAACTGTCTGTATCCCATAGCTGTCATCCCACATTTTATGTTGTTATTTCAAATAATAAATGGTGCCTTTATTCATCATGTCCTCTGTGTATGAGGACACTGTGAATAGACCAAGGGAGAAAAATCAAATTATTATATCTAAGGAATTTGTCATAATGATAAACAACCCCAAAGTGTTTTTTTCAAGAAACCATTGCTATCTCATGAGATATAAAAAGTATCTTAAAAATGATCCCATTAGTCTTACCATCTGCTCCTTGTTAAAATCTGCCCTGCCTCCTTTTAAAACTTACAAAAATCATAGCAGGATGTGTGATGTCAAAGGGCTGTGTTTTTTATAAATGGACAGCAAAGGCCCTGTGTCAATAACAAAATTGGTAATCTTGATATGTGTCGTATTTTTTACTCTGGTTTTAAGTACAGCAATTATCTATTTCAATATATTCTGTGATTTCAACCCTCAGACTGGCTTTAGCGTCTCTCTAGGTAGGCTGTAATTTCAACCACAGCCCTTTCCATTGGGGTTAGATAATGTATTCCTTTCCCCACAAAGGAGACAAAGATCACGTGATAATGTATGTTAGGCAGTATTGAGAGACAGCACTGGAAAGACAATGGGGATGGTGAATGTCTCATTTAGAAGGGGGATTTTGGCGATAAGCATCATTTGTGACCTTCAGAGCCCTCTGGTTTCCACTCTGAAGATGAATGAACACTTGTTCCATGTGCCCACCATTAACATGTCAGTCCTGCATAGCTCCAGCCATCAATGGCTAAGTTATTTCTAGAAGAAGCCAACTTTGTCTCTGTGAAGTCTGAAGAATGAGAGTTCAGCCATGGTATCTACCTTTTAAAACATCACATTACTTCGTGGCAGATCTTTCTTGACATAAACAGTACAGATAGCTGACGGTACATCCATATTTATACTTCATGGTTTGGACACCTGCTAAAGGCCTCCAAGATACAGTGGAATTATAGAGAAAGCGATGAACCAGTGAGTTTCTTGGACTGACCTTGATTTTCATTACTAAGCAACTGCTATCTCTAACTCTTTTCCTACAGGAGAAGAAGTATCAGGAGGTCTCTGTCCAGTGCCTCCTCCTCCTGAAAGGATGGCTTGTGAAATTCCCTGCCGAATGGACTGCGTAGTGAGCGAGTGGACGGTGTGGTCATCCTGCTCCCAGTCATGTTCAAATAAAAATTCAGACGGGAAACAAACCAGGTCCCGTTCTATCCTGGCTTTGGCTGGAGAAGGTGAGTAGCAGGTTCATTGCTTCACCTGTACGTTTTTTTTTTTTTATTTATTATATTTATTATAAGTAACTGAGACATTCTTGCCTTGCATGGAAATAGGTTTAGATTATATCTCAGTTTGTTAAATGTGCTTTAACCATTTCATATCCACACATACTTTCTTTTTTGTAAGTCCTCTATTTTATCTATGCTGGGCTCACCATTCCACATGGATTGCTTTAGTCCAAACTCTCATATGACCTAGTCTAATGGATTGCATGTTTTGTTCATTCTACTTCTTAGAGAAGGGAACAAAGTATGGTCATACATTCAGGCTCAGGTATCTTGAGCAATTGGAAGCATGGTTGGATCTATGTAATATAAAGTATTCCAAAGCAGGAGTTAAGAGACCTAACTTTCCACCAAGATGTGCCAGTAACATCTGTAAGGGACCGATCTGTGTCCTGGTTTCCTTTTCCTGAACACCTAGTGTCAAGGGCCAGGGAGGGAACATGAGAGCCACAAAAATAACTTTGAAATAGGTAAAAGGTATTGTGGGGATATGGATAGTGACTGCAGAACAAGTTAAAGGAATAGCAGCTCCCATGATTCCCAGCAACAGACTCCATCCCCAGATACACATGTTATCCCTTTCATGTCCTTGTCTGCCTCATCAGTCTTTGGCTCCATTAGAACAGCAGGACAGTGCTACCCCTGCTGTGAGCAGCATCTTAAGCAAGATTTTAGTACTGTGATCATGAGAAATAGGGCCAGGGTCATAGAAAAGGAAAAATTTTGTTACTTTAAAGTGCAACTGCTTTCATATATCCCGCCTTTGATTTTCTAGAATGAGCGGAGGGGGGGTGTGAGATTAGTACTAATTAGACTAAAATTAACAAAATGACTCTATGCATCTGAGTTATTTGTCCTACTGAATAAAACATGCTAGTGTGAATGAGCAGGGAAAGATCAATACTTCAGAGACTTTTTTGCACTTTTTGCACTGGATAAAAATGTAAAAGAATAGATAGTAATAAGGTTTGGTTATCTGATTCAGCCAGAGATGGAAAGGTGAGCATCGACCTGACTTCTCTGCCAGGACATACTGGGTTGTCAGAGCTGTTTCAAAGTTGAAGATAAGCTTCTCTTGCTGGATTTTTGACACATGCCTCTAGATTTCTCAGATGGCAGAAAAATGCTTGATGGGGAATAGTGCCTTAAAAATGGCAGTCTGAGAAATAAAACATCTTCCTTAAGAAAAGGAATTGTGACTGTGTGTGTTCCCAATCATGTCTTTCTAAGGTGATGGCCTATTTTACTTCTCTTTAACATGTGTGTCGGATGCATTTGACATAGCATCAGTCCAAGGTTCTGGGCTAGTCTGTCTCACTGATTAACTTGTGCAAACATAATAATATCAAAGGAAAAGATGATTTCTTTGGAGTCCATTTCAGAGATGGGCAGCAGACTATATTAATTTCATACTTAGTTGAATATGGACATGCTGCCTGTTAAATAGGGAGGCCAGAACACACCACTATCCTTAGATTGTGGCACAGAAGGATCTAGTAAGTAGGTTTTCAGGATGCAGAAGAAACAAAAGCAGAATGATAGCACTGTGAATCATATTTTCTTTCTCATTTGAAATCTTCACAGGTGGAAAACCCTGCCCTAGTAGTCAGGAACTCCAAGAGTACCGCCTATGCAATGATCATCCCTGTACACAGCTCTACTGGGAGACATCTGCTTGGAGTTCCTGCTCAGAAAATACTCTTGTGACTATGCTCAATATGACCATTGGCTGGAATGGAGAAGCAACATGTGGGGTGGGCATTCAGACACGGAAGGTCCTCTGTATCAAGAGTCATGTGGGACAAGTAATGACCAAAAGGTACCTCTGCTGAACGTACATATGAGCATTTTCTTATTATTATTAAAACAAAATGATTATCAAACAAATGGCAGGCCTAGGTTTGTGACAGATTAACAATAATTTTTGCTGTTCTTTGAAACATCTTTATTATTTAATTCATGTGTACATGTGTGTGTATGTGTATGTACATGTGTGTATGTGTGTGTCTGTATAAGCATGTGTGTACAGGTATCTACAGAGGTGAGAAGAGGGCATCAGATCTCAGGATCTGGGGTTATAGTAGTTGTGAGCAATTATATCCAGAAAGTGAACCCTGGTTCCCTTGAATAGCACTTCATGCTCCCAATAATTGAGTCCTCTTTCCAGGCCTTGTTCTTGTTACTTAACCTTTTAAGATGAACAGAATAATGTGCTTCAGAAGTGAATTTATAACATATGTATTAGTCAATGAAAAATTAAGTCATCTCTAAAATCTTGAAGTAAATTTGAGTAATGAAACGAGCTTTATAGGGTTGCTTCTCTCTTCGGCTCTTCTCAAGTCTTACAAAGACTGGATGAGCCTGGTGCTAGGGTCTATTCTTTGAAGGTCAAAGTTTCACCATTGTTCTGACTCCCACATTTCTTTTAACATAGAAATTTTTGGTTGCCTCATCTATGCTCATAAGTAGAATATTGTGGTGTGCTTTCTTTATCCTCTGTAATGAAGACATATATATTTAAAGGTAACAGAGATATATGGACATTTGAGATGGAATACAGATTTAAAACAACATGTCAAGAATTATTTAAAGTAGTATTCAACATTCTTAGACATCAGGGAAATGCAAATCAAAACAATTCTGAGAGTACACCTCACACCACTCAGAATTACTAAGATAAATATGCAGGTGACAGCAGATGCTGGAGAGGATTTGGAGAAAGAGGAACGCTCCTCCATTGTTAGTGGGATTGCAAGCTAGAACAGCCACTCTGAAAATCACTCTGGTGGTTCCTCAGAAAACTGGACACAGTAAAAACCTGAGGACCTAGATTTACACTCCTGGGCATATACCCAAAAGATGTTCCAATATATAACAAGGACTAATGCTCCACTATATTCATAGCAGCCGTATTTAAAATAGCCAGAAGCTGGAAAGAATACAGATGTCCTTCAACAAAGGAATGAATACAGAAAATCTGGTATATTTACACAATGGAGTACTACTCAGCTATTAAAAACAATAACTTCAAGAAATTCTTAAGCAAATGGATAGGACTAGAAAATATCATCCTGAGTGAGGTAACCCAATAACAAAAGAACACACATGGTATGCACTCACTGATAAGTGGATAATAGCCCCAAAGATTACCCAAGATCAAATTCACAGACTACTTGAAGCTCTAGAAGAAGGAAGACCAAAGTGAAGATGCTTTAGTCCATCTTAAAAGGGAGAATAAAAATATACTCAGGAGGAAAGACAAAGACTAAGTCTGAAGCAGAGACTGAAGCAAAGCCCAACCAGAGACTGCACCACCTGGAGACCCAGACCATATAGAGCCACCAAACCCAGACAATATTGCTGATGCCAAGAAGCACATGCTGACAGAAACCTGGTATCACTGTTTCCTGAGAGGCTCTGTAAGATCATGACAAATACAGAGGCGGATACTCACAGAACAGGGTCTTCCAATGGAGGAGTTAGAAAAAGAATTGAAGGAGCTGAGGTGGTTTGCAACCCAATTAGAACAATACCAAACAACCAGAGCTCCCAGAGACTCAACCACTATCCAAAGAGTACATTGGACAGACCCATGACTTCAGCTGCATATGTAGCAGAAGATGGCCTTATTGGGCATCAGGACGAGAAGCCCCTCAGTCCAGCCAAGGTTCAATGTCCCAATGTAGGGGAATGTCAGGAGGGGGTCGGTGAGTTGGGGAGCACAGTCATAGAAGCAGGGGGAGGGGGAAATGGGATAGAGGGTTTATGGAGGGAAAACCAGGAAAGGGGATAACACTTGAAATGTAAATAAAATCTATAAAATAAAAAATTTAAATAATAATTTTTCAGAATTTCAGGAATTTATGAACTTTGGTGGAAAATAATATTCTTACAGCAGTTTCTAAGTCATTAAATATTTTTTTTCTGTTCTGATTAAAAAAACTATAAAAAGAAGTATTTAAATTGATGATAAGGAAGAAGAGATTGGCAAGAGAATTCAATTGGCAGAGTTTCATCTCTGAATCTATTCCTTGATCTGATTCTCGTAGCAAAGAGAGAAGGTTCATTCAGAGTTGGGATAGCTGACCTTAGAACAAAGACCCCACTCTGACCACAGAAGTGCTGAGTCATGGTCAGAAGTGCTGAGTCATGGAATGTGCTTATAAAAGCTTAGGCATACTGTTATTAGCTTGGCAATGTAGTGTTTCCCTGGCAAATAGGAATTTTTCAGTCTAGGAGGAAGCAACTCTCATTTCTCAGTTCTCTAATGGCATGAACTTAGAAGGGCTGAGGTCAGGTGATAAAAAGCAGGTAGACAATGCAGCTAACCTTCAGACAGATAGGGAAACCTTTGCATCATAAATACACCCTGCCTTACCACATCCCTGCTATTTCTGATATTGTAGACAAATTTATTTGTCCATCTGTCAGATTCAGTACAATGTATGTCTATTATGGCAACTCAAACACCTGAGTATCATCACTCTTGACACCCCAGTGAAAGTCTATGCCCTTCTACACTGCTATAGAAGATGCATTGGCTATGAATGAGGGAAACCACAGAAGCCAAAGTTAAGGAAACGAAACTGGCTATCCTAGGAGGAAAGATGACAGATGTGGCCGACCACTGGTACTTGTGTGTTTGATGAGTTGACAGCTCTGAAAATATGTTCAAAGGCAACCGACTAGAGATGAATCACACCAGGAAGACTTTACATCTATCGCTTTATGTACGAGACTTTGAAGGCTGGTAGTAACTGTTTTCTACTTCTGCATTCCTGAACACCATATTGTCAGAATCCTGTAAACATTTCTGTAATGCAGGAGCAAGTAATAACTATGTAGAGGAGTGATGGGATTTAACAACAATTAAACACAAAGGGCAAAAGATCCAGAGAATCTGGGCTTCAACTTTACCTTATAAAATATGTGGGCCCCACAACTAATGGAAGCCAAAGGTGCCAGCATAAAGAGCCATTTGTAGCCATGACCTGTTTTACTGGTGCAAGCATGCCATTGCTGCCCTCGTGTCTGACTTTTCAGGACTGATGGTGTTTGAGGGTATCTTTCTACTTGCATCAGTTGTGTCTTTCTGCTTACTTGATAGCCAAGGCAATGTGCAGACTAAATGGACCAATGAATTAATGATCTTCTAGAAAAACTTAAACTGTAACACTTCATGTCACCCAGTCCAACTGATAATCTAGCGGGACCAATGGTGCAATACTAAAAGAGTTTTAATAAGATTGAATTGTGGAGACATGGGACCTCTCTTTCTAGAAAGGATTGCAACCTTATTAAATTTTGGCCTAAATTTCAACTTTACAAAGCCATCTGTGAAAGAGTAAAACAAATATAAAAATAAAACAAGACATGGTGTATGAGTAGGTTAACCTCAACATGGCAGAAAACAGAAGACATTCACTTGTTATTATGAAGGAGAAATTTAACAGACAGGGAGCTTGATTTCTTTCCCATAAGTTTTGAGTTTTGAGCTCTTAACCATACCTGAAAAAATCTACTTGACATTAAGGTAACTTTTTTTTTCTTTCATTTCTTAGCAAATAAACAAACAAACAAACAAACTCAAAACCACTAGAGACACATACCTACTAAGTAAGCTTTTACCATATAGTAAAGTATCACATGGACAAGAAAAGTTGGTCTGTAGGTTAAATGGCCTTCATTGCACTCTTAAATCTCATAATTACTTTGAATGAGACTTTATTATAAAGATGCCTGAATACAACCCTTCATTTAAATCTTAACTGTCCTAGTTAGAATTGCTGTCAGCTTGGCCACCCAAAAAAGCAGTCACAATTCATGCTTTTACCAGATGTCCATGTGGGTTTGTCTGGTATCTTAATTGGTGTAAAAGCTCCAGAACACTATGGGCAGCACCATTGCCTGAGTCTTGGGCTGTATGGCTGAGCTAGCTAAACATTAGCCTGTGAGTGATCCAACAAAGAATGTTTCTCCATGGTTTCTTCTTCAAATTCCTTATTGAGCTCCCGCTTTAAAGATTGGCTTCTCATAATGATGGATGTGGAAGGGAGAGGCTAATAGACCATTTCTTCCACTAAGTTACTTTTGGTTGAGTGTATCATTACAGCAATAGAGGTGAATCTAGAACAAAAGCTTAAAGGTGTTTTGTGGGTAGAAAAAAACCACAGTACCAAACCTTAACAGCTAAGAGAATAATTTATAAATTCATATGTAATTTTTTGAGAATGTGCATATGAGACTCTAAAATATTATTTCAATGAATAACCACTAGTTTTGCCATAGGTCAAAAGTCACTTTGATTGATGTCTCACATAATACGTACAGACACAGAGAGTTGGGAATTGCTGATGTTAATATGTACTATTAGTGAAGATGTGAAACTAGCCATGAAGTTTTTATCTTTACTGTCTTAAAACCATCCTGGTAAATATGAGCAGCTTACATTGACTTTAGTCAATTTACATAATTAAAACTCTTGAGGTCAATCACATTAAATGAAATAAGAGATAATACCCCAACAGAATGCCCTCTGAGATTACCAGCAATAGAAAGTATGCCTCCCTTTGCCCTTTCAATATACACTTACAGTCTATTTAGTGTCAGAGTCACACCAACCCAGCCAGATCTTTGGTTACCTGTGACTTACTTGGGGGTAGTATGGGGATTAGAGACAGAAAGGAAAAATAATTTCCTGAGGAAAAGATTGGGCTAAAGAGGAAACAAATGTGCCAAAGTGATATGTTTTGTCCCTAACTCCCTCAACCAAGAGGCATAAACTTCCTCTCCTCACACTCACTGCTGCGTCTCAGTTTTGTTTGGATGCAATTGTGTGGGTGAGAATGTTACCATTGTATGAGAAATAAAACTGATCCTATCAGAAAATGAGAGCCAGCAGGTTCACTACCAAAACAGAAGTCATAGCTCACATGGGTGTTGCTGGGAGGTTGTTTTATTATTCAGTGCTTTCCAGTTGTAACATCTAAAACAGAAATAATAGCAGCAAAGATTACAAGCACAGTGTTCCAAGCCTTCCAAAGTTCCCGATAAGGCATTTTCTTTTACCGTGTAAGCACCTGGCATTTGTGTGAGATCTAGTAAAAAAAAAAAAATGCTGTGTTTAAATATCTAGTCTATAAACCATTGGCAGATGTGCTCCACCCAGCTGAGTGAGAAAATTGTGATTAGGGTGATGGGCACACAGTGTGCACCATGATGAAAAACGTGAAAACCGGCACGGCTTCTTAACTCCTTCTGACGCTGTGCATGTTGGTTGGTATGGAGCCAAAGCCTATATGGGGAGAATGAAAGACAATGTGTGCAGATCCTCTCAGAACATGTCTAAGGGGATGGATATATCAAGAGGAAATTAATGTGCCTGGTATCAAGGGCAGTGTGATTCAGGGCACCATGTATGCACACAGCGAGGAAGAGTACATCATCCCCAAAGGCAAGGAGCCAGGATTATTCTACTAACTGAACAGTAAATTTATGTCTTCTTGGTTTTTGAAGCTGTGCTTTCAACATGAAAATGTTCCAATGACATGAAATCGTGACACACTTGCAGTTTCTACTTATGCTGAGCTAAGGACCTGGCATTTTTAATAAATAAGGCAAAATTCTCTCATCAAGAAAATCAGAGGCAGTAGTATGTCACACGTCTTATGTGTAGAACCTACGTACCTAAGTTCTACCATAAAGAGTGGTGAGATTCTTGGTGTGGGCCAGTCACTAAAACGGTGGAGAAAATCAAACTGTAGTTTTCCCCTGGAGAAGACACAAAAGCTGTTGGTTGACAATGATGATATGTTGGAACTCTGGTAGAAAATTTATGAAAATTGAAAATGTAATCAAGTGTGAAGTCTTAATACAACACACTCATAAATAAAGGAAGTTACACTCTGGAGAAAAGGGTAAGACCTCCTGGGAGAAGGAATTAATGAAATCCCAATTTCATGGGCAGGAAAATAGTTGACTTTATGGAACAGGAAATGTTTGCCCTTTCTAGGTAGGCCTTGGCTTCCTGATTCCATAACACAGCAGAGAGCCTAGGGCTAGCCTTAGGGAGAAGGTATTAATGTTTCTCTTGATCCCTAAAGGGTGGAGCACAGACAGTGTGTCACCCTTAGAGAATGTTAGCATTTCCCCCCCCCCCCCCCGAGCTGCTTTATCAATGATGCTTCAGAGTCTACCAGATGGAGGCTGTCATTTCCCCAGTAAAGAATAGCTTTGACTCCTGCTTGCATGGCCAGAGTCTATCCATGTAGAAAACTTGAAGGCCGGAATCACAGTAACTTGGCATCTATTCTTTGAATGCCCAGAGGAATTTTCTGTAGGTGTATGTGACCCTATCTCTAGCTACTATGGAGAGTAGATGAGCAGGCATTAGTGGAGACACTCCTGCAGTGCCTAAGCAATATTCTGCCTCCAGCTCTAGGGCCCAAGATACAGCAGAGAGGTTAGGGTAGGTTAGGATAAATGGCAATTCACTTTATTTTTATTAAACCTCAGAGTATGAATAAAAGTCCTGGGAATTATGTCAGTGTTTTTTTTTTTTTTTTTTTTTTTTTTTCTGTCTGACTATGGTGTGATATAAATTTTCCTTACTAGAGTGGATAGTTTCAATAACACTACATCATTCTAAAGAACCTCTTCCTCCTACAGCTTTGCATATTGAGCAAATTCATTTGATAATGGTTTGTTTGAATTAATTATGGTTAATAGCAGTGCTGCTAATAAGTTTTCATTTATTATTCATTACTCTCTTATTATTTTCTGTGTGTGCATGTACATTTTCACTGTAATTTATTTTTTATCAGAGTATTACATACTCAACAGAGTTGAACAACACATGAGGATCAGTGGTGGAATGCCTTCGGTCCCCAAAAATTTTCAATTCTACACCCCATTTCCCATAAGCCTAACCTCTATTTCAACTGCTATCTAATGTAATAATAACTTCCCTGGCTACATAATAATAACTCACCTACCTCATCAATAGAAATATGAGAAGCAAGTAGTGAGCACACAGGCTTTCTGTCCTCCTTCTGTGCCACTGATTGGAACTTACCAGTTTCTTGTCTACCATTGCTCTGCCTTCACATAAATGAATACACACAGGAACTGTCAATCCTTTATTCGTTCTCTTGTTTCCCTAGTAATTCAAACTAAAAGAGGTTTTAGGTATTCATGTGATTGCTTTGTTTATTAGTTATAATGTATCTGTGTAGTAGCCATCACAGAAATAATGCTTAGATCCTCTTTCATTATTGACATCCTTCTGGGCAGGGCACTCTGCCAGTAGCATATATATATATATATATATATATATATATATATATATATATATATGTATATGTATATGTATATGTATATGTATATGTATATGTATATGTATATGTATATGTATATGTATATGTATATGTATATGTATATGTATATGTATATGTATATGTATATGTATATGTATATGTATATGTATATGTATATGTATATGTATATGTATATGTATATGTATATATATATGAAAAGTTTTGTTAGTCAATTTGATCTACTATAATAAAAATGCTATAGTGCAGTGACCAAAAACATTATTTCTCATTGTCTTGTGGAGTTGGAGTCGCAAGCTAACAGTCTGGTCAGGGTAAAATAAAGGGATTCTTTTTAATTTTTGATAGACTACTTGCTGTATCTTCACACGGAAATGAACAGAGATAGGGAACAAGATTTCTCATGACACAAGGCTAGTCCTCTTGTAAGGGCTCCATTCATATAAACTACTCACATCCTAACAACCCCACCTTCAAATAGTATCACTTTGAAGATTGGGGCTTTACTTCTGGGAAGCACAAACTGAACAACAAAGTGTGTTTGTTATTTATCTAAACAATGGGATGAAAAAATGTATCAAAAAACAACTGAAGGACAGTAGGTTTGTTTGGAGTTAAAGCTCCAAGTTGCCAATGTCTACTGTAGTTGGGAAGGCATAGAGCCAGGGCTGTAAACCACTGACCATATCATACTCACCATCAGAAAGCATAGAGTTTGAAGCTGGTGCTTAAATCCATTTACTTGTTTTAATTCAGCCTGAACTTCCAGCCCATGGAAGACTGCTGCCTACATTCAGGGTGGGTCTTCTATGTTAATTGAATCTAGAATTCCCCTCAGCAGCATGGCTAAAGATTTGTTTCCATAGTGTTTCTAGATCTTAACAAGTTGTCAATCAATACTTGCCATCACACATAGGTGTGGTACTTGCCTTCTTTGCTGCTCCATTAAGGCTCTCTGAACCCTTGATACATTTCACAAGGGCCTCAGACCCCTGCCTCTGTATTTCATTTTTGATATCCAGACTTAACCATAACTGCATCTTTATCCTACCTACTGGGACCAACATTTTGGAGCACACCATCTCTGAACAGGACTGTGTCTTCCATTTTCTGCACTGTTTCTAAAGTTTTATTTTTCTAATTATAAACATATTTTTCTTGTTTAGTTCTCTCAGGTAGGGTCCAATGTCACCAGTACTCTCTTTTTTCTTAGATAGCATCTTCTTTTCCTTCCTCTTTGTTCCTAACATGATTAGTCTCTAGCATGAGTCTTTAAATTTGAAGACTGTGTATTATGATGTTCTGGCCCTTTATCTCGCTGATAATCTTACCTTCTTTTGTTTGTTTTTCTACTGAAAGTCTATTAATTGATAGACCTGCTATGTGATATTTCACCTACAATGATATTTTTCTTGAGTGTTGGCCTCTCTGTACTTTGGGCTTTACTATTTATTATTAAAGCCCCTCTGTTATGCATTTCTCTGAAAAGATGTCAGAAATAAATATGAGATCATAGGCAAAGCACTTAGCCATACACAGTTCTGACATAACATCATTCCTTTAAACTACATGACATGTTTAAACATTATGTGAACTTTATAGACTAAAATTGCACATATGCATGGAAAAGTCTCCCTTGTTTATTTAGAAGACAAATGTGCCTTTCAACTCTCAATATTCAAAAACATAAAAGCAATCAGAGAAAGAGAGAGAGAGAGAGAGAGAGAGAGAGAGAGAGAGAGAGAGAGAGAGAGAGAGAGAGAGAGAGAGAGGGAGGGAGAGGGAGAGGGAAAGAGGGAGGTAGGAAGGGAGGGAGGGAGGGAGACAGAGACAGAGACAGAGACACAGAGAGAGAGAAATGTTTTTTTATCACAACCATTTCCTCCAAGTGACTGACTGTATGAATCTCTTCCCAGTTGTCCACATTAAGTTAATTTTCAATGGGATAACAGTTCTCACATTCAATGGAATAACAGTTCTCACATCATTCTATGCATATGATAGCTAACATGCATATTGGTTATCTGTGGTTTGCAGTATCATGTGTTCTCTGTCTTATCTGCCTACATGTTCTATGGGAAACAAAGGAGCTATTTAAATATTCCAAATGTTTACTTATTAGAGAAGCTCAACATTTTATGTGAATTTTAATGGCTTTGCCTTCTTGGGTATTCATACCTTGCTCTAAATCTTCATCATTTTTGTAGCACATCAATAATTTGCTATATTACCCTAAAATATTTCTTATTGAAAAATAAAAAAAAATGTTTTTTACTTTTTCATTCTAAAAAACTACCAAATATTATTTGAACTGACCCTGATGGTGTGACAATTGATGTTTCTCTTTCTTTAGTTTTAAGAAGCATACCTTTCTTACTTGATGTAGTAAAAAAATACTTTGGTGTCTGGATCAAGTAACTGGAGTGGTCTTGAACTCTGCCTCTGGCCATGAACTCCTCTGTAAGGGGCAGCTCTTCCCTGAGTCTTTCTTCTACTATCTATGAAAGATACATTTTTTTGCATGAAATCCTGCAGTTCTGTGTCAATCCAATTCTACTCCCCAAAATATTGACATAGTTTCTTTGTTTCGACAGATGTCCAGAGTCTACACGGCCAGAAACTGTGAGACCTTGTTTCCTCCCATGCAAGAAAGACTGCCTTGTGACTGCTTTCAGTGAATGGACACCATGCCCAAGGCCCTGCCAGACAGGTAGGTTCTGGCTGGTTTTATCCTGCTTTCTTCTCTAAGCATTTATTCATCTCCCACTATATCATAAGCAGGAGATTGTGCAATGTAAGCATCTATTTCATTCATCTATGTGGTAGCTTGACAATAAAGTGAGCAAAAGAGTATAAATAAAGTCCTGTATATGAAGTTTTAACTTCAAGACTTGGAAAAAGAAAATATATGCAGATATGTTATTTCATGATATCATGGCACACATTCTAAGACTACTCATAACCTACTGACCTAAATTGTGAAGACCTTCAAATAGTCGCAACTCATTGACTGTCATTATCACAGCCCTACTTTAAACATCCATTCTTTCTGGAGTATCATTACCACCCCAACAGAGCTGCTACAGGTGCTCAACTCTGATCCACATGCTAAATAACATATAGAGCTTAATCACTGCATTTAAACTGGTACTTAGCTAACAATATAAAAAAAAAAAACAAAAACAAATGTTCCAATAAGCCTAAAACAAGCTCAGATGTTAGAAATATAAGATCTGTACTTCTTTTTTGATTTCTGGGTATGATTCAGGGTACCTGGGTATTATCTAGGATGCCAAAGGTCCAAGTCTCTGCTGAGCATATCAGACTAAGTCTTTTTTCCAGATGTAGCTCAGTTTTCCAAACAGCAGTATCTGATGTTTGGTCTTAATTTCAGGTTCAGAGTTTAAATCCTGTAGTTTTACAGTAGTTTCACATCCTGCGCCCTGGTACCTGAGACTTTACTCTCAGCACAGTAAGAGAAGAAAAATAGAATAAATGCATGAACAGTAAAAACACTAGCCACGGTGCCCTGAGAAGACAGACTCCCTCCCACCCACGGATGGTCATGATGGTGATGCTTTACATGTAGCATGTGACTTACTCTACTGCTGGACCAGCTCCCTAGGAAAAGGAACTGCTCAATTGTGCATGGAAAACTTGTATGACACTGGGAACTTTGTTTCCCTCTAGAAAAATTACAGCCATGCTTTTCTGGGTTTCCTTCCCTCTTTGCCTCGTCTACAGCAGCTCTTCATTAAGGTGATAAGGTAAGGCCGCCATTGCCACAGAACTGATGGACAAGGGGGCCATGTCAGCTCTTGAAGCCCTCCTCACACATACTCTCAAGTTGTTGGTCACTGCCCCCAGTGTCTTATGCTATAGAGAAGGCATGTGCACATGCAGCTTTACATATCTGCTGCTTACCTTTTGAACATCACTAGAGAGTTAATACAATAGCTCTGTCAAAGGGCAGAATCAGGAATATTTATACTGAATAAGAAGGAAAGTAGAAGATTACATATCTGAACTTTGGGAGAAGGAAAATGCTAGTCTCTTCCGGGAACTCTCCACCATTTATTTTCTGGAATGGGGAATCCAAAATAGATAAATCAGATAAACAGGGTTTGGCATAGCCAGGAGAAACAGCAGGACAGAAGCCTCCATGCTGATTCATATAAAGGCGAGGCTGAAAAACCTAACTTGAAGATTTAGTAGAAATATAGGATGCTGTGAGGTCATCTAAGGGACCTGTCACTTCGGAAGCCAGGTTAGTGTAATTGAGCTAGTAAACCTTAATGAACAGGAATCACTTCAGCTACTGAGTAATAATTTTAAAAGAAATAAAGTTTGTTTTGATTTTCAAGAGTCCTTTTCTAACTGTGGCTGAGAATTTAATCACCATAGCTTGTAACATGAGTGTTTTTTGGGCTACTTTAAACTTTTCTATAATTCCATAGATTCAACACATTTCTTAAATACTAGGTTTTACTGTGATTATAATTTCTAGGCCTCAATGGTATCTTTTTGTTGCCAACTCTTCAAGCCTGGATAAGTCCTTTCACAGTTTTATGACCAGAGGCCTGAAAGGATAAAGATTCAATTTTTAATTTTCTCTCAGATTCCTGCTTACAGTTGTGTTTAGCCCAGTACCTAGAACATGATATTGAATAAGTATGGTTAGTTAGAGGACACTAAGAGATGGGTAATGTTGTTCTTTGTTTTGGGTTTTTGGTTTGTTTTTGTAAAGAGTCTTTTTAAGATTGTTGTTCTCAGATGCTGTTGTCCCCGGGTCACCCAGAAGCATAGCGAATGTGTGCTCAGCATCTGTGAAAAGGTTCTAGATTTTTGCTGTTGTATGAAGCTTAACCGGAGACCCCCTCATCCCGTATTCCAACAAGTCTTCTTCAAGTCCTTGCATACCCTCTGCTGTCACTCTGAGTGTGTCCTTTGACCATTTCTCCCTTGCAACTTCTTTCAGGTAAAAAAACCCTAAGAACTAGAAGAACTTAATGTAGTAGACACATGGTTGAGGTTGTATTTACAAGTTTGGAATCACAGACTTAGTACTTGTTTCTTCTGCCTCAGTTTCTTCACTTGTAAAATGAATTCAGTAATTCCAAGTGTAATGATGAAAATAAGCTTAGGCTGCTGCCTCATACACAGTAGCTATTAGAAAGGTGACCAAGACTGGTGCCATCTGTGCTGTGGGAGGCTGACATTGTAAAGAGATGCTCACGTGGGAGTTTGAGTCCAAGTGGTGGAATTCCTGTCCTTGAGACTGTCCTTCAAGAAGTGCTTTGAGGAATGGGACTTCAGGGTCATACATTTCAAACCTGAAACTGAAATCATACCCCCCCAGGAATCTTGTTAAATGCAGATTCTAATTCAGCAGACTGAATTGTGTCTCCAGGTTGTTTCTTCCTAAGCTCCCAACTGTTTCCTATACACTGGGTGCAAGACTCTCAGTAGAGTGAAATTTATTAACAATTTCTTTGTAAGAAAATGTCATGTTCCTAGTTAAAAGCGAGTTCATGGACTTGGAACAGACCAGCAGGTAAATGTGCAAGTGAGGTGGCAGTGGAACTGAGTTGAAGTTGCACCTATGGAAAACTCAGGCACATCCCAGAAGGAGGGCGGACTGGACTAACTCATAACTCATAACTTCAGGACACACACATTTCCGACTCTAGGTTGAGCCATCATAGTGGAGGGACAGTGATGGGATGTATGTATTCCTCAGTCTTGCCTCTGTGGTGGAATCACTGGAGGATATGTAAGAAAATGTCAGTTCCTGGATTCTACTGTCAGACATTCTGGCTTAATACATATGTGGTATGATTGGGAAATCACTAGATTATGTTGAATCTCCAATCTAATCCATTCTAAAGCCCCCAGAAAAGCCACGGTGGTTCAAAAGCCTAGAACATTAGCAGTGATTTGTATCTTAGCAATGAGTTAGCTGTGTCAGGGTTTATTTTTGTCCTGGTTGGGATTACGAGATAAATCCCTTAGTCTAAAAGGTATTTTCAAGCTATGAACAATCTCTGGCTAGTAGCCAAGCAGATTTCTTTTCTCCTTCTTCCTTATCTGAGCCTGTCCTTATAGCATTAATAATTGCCCCATATCCTTTCTAAGCAAATCAAAGTTCTATCATGGCTCAGCCCTGCTGTGGCCTCTCTAGTTTTTAATCCCCTGTCATAAATTAATCGGATACTTAAGAAGATTTCCTGCTACTTCCTTTACTATATTCTCCATTCTTCAGCCTGTAAAACAAATCCCTGAGGAAGAGGACCTGATGTTAGCTCACTAATGATAAATGTAGTATTCTGCTTGCAGTCTTTCTCACCCCCGTGGAATTTCTTCATTGCACTCCTGTATGAGGATCATCTCAGACAAACTTGGGGTTGACCTCTTCAGGTTTGGATGAAATATACAATGGAAACTTCCCATAGAAAACTCTTCCCGGTGGTATGGATAGAATCACTCATTTAGAACTTAATAGTTTATAATATATCTTCACATTCATGTTTTAAGTCTACTAAAAGAAAACATTGCTAATTTCTCATTGTAATGATCATCTTAATCAATGTTTGTCCTTGTTATCATATTCACAGAAATTCTTCTGCCTCAGCACTGGAACGTTAGATATGGAGACAAGAGTTACCACACCTGGTGTGTTTTTTCTTTAAAGTCCATGACATTGTTCCTACAAGATTTCTATCAGGCTGCCTTGTATAGAATTTATTTTGTATTTCCAACATTTAATTATTATATGAAATTTCAGAGACAGACATGTATAACTTAATGAAATGTTTAATATTCTGTATGAATATTTAATACAAAATACCCCATGACTGCACAGAACAGTGATCACACCATGAGGCATTCTGGCTTTGTCTAAAATTCCCAATTTCATCTCCTCTCTTAAATGCACTAATTGAAATATTTCCCAGAAGTATAGACCACTTTATGGAAAAGAAGGATATGGAGGAGTTAAAGTTATTAGTCTGGAGAATGAAGTGAATCCTACAGAAAGCGTATCATCTATAACTTCCAGGAAATCTCAATGATAGTAATTATTTTTCAGTCCCCTAATTAAAGGCCAAGGGAGCGCCTCCTGCCTTCATCTCCAGGAGGCAGCTGGATGGCAGAGGCATGGTGACAGGAAGGCCTGCAGCTGCATGCTGTTCTGAGAGTCATCAGGAAACTGCATTTGATGGTTTCCTTCCTCTCCTGTTCCAGCCATGGGAGTTCTGTCTTGACTTTTGAATTTCAAAGACATTGGCTTAACAACTACCACCACAACAAAACAAGAACCAAACAAAGTAAAAAACAAACAAAAAACAAAACAAAACCATTTGGGTCATGTCATAACAGTTAAGATTACAGATTCTTTGTAGGGTTTTTTTTTTTTCCTTCTTTGTCTTGTTTTTAAATCAAGCTACTACCACCCATTCCCTTGCTCTAATACCATTATTTTATCCCAACTTTCTGTGCTCATTTTTTGTTTCTTAGTATTCTCTTAACTATCTGAGCCCACTCAATGCTACCTTTATGTGAATAGGTGTGGAGTCATCTGAGCACCGAGGTTGAAACTTTATGACTATTTCCATGCTCCATGATTGGGTTTTGCCTGGTTTTATCTTGTGCAGATACTGTCACAACTGCTATGAGTCCATCTGTACAACTTGGTTGGGATACCTAGAGCACACTATGTCCTTGTCATCTACCACCTCTGCCTCTTATGCTCTTTGTAGCTCCTCTTTAGAGATTATCTTCAAGCCTTTGGAGGAAGGTTGTGAGAGATATGACCCATTTAAGGTTCAATGTTATATAGTCTCTTATTTTCAATACATTGACCAGTTCTGAATCTCTGTGTTAATCTCTATGCACTGAAAATCACAATAAAGCTTCTTAAATGTCTGGTACTTTTGTTACCAGGATACCCTGTATTAATAATTCTTTTCTATGCTGACATTATGACATTTGTTTCTATGTCTCTATTTTCCATAGACATACCAATGAACAGTTGAGAACAAGAATCTTTAACTCTTCAATGGCTGGAATATGATAGGTGTTATGATCTGTAGATTAACTGTCCCTTTCTGACAGCTTCATGTTTTGAAAGCTTGCCCCACTGTAGGTACAGCTATATTGGGAGACCACAGAAACTGTAGGACTGGTCTTTATTGAAAAAGTACTTCACAGAGTGTTTTCTTGGTCAGGGCTATCTCCTAAACAAACCTGTTCCTGCTACGATGCTTGCCCCACCTTGTGCTAAAATAACAAAGTTCAGTCCAGAAAGAGAAACCTCTGAAGCTTGTGATCCAAAATAAATCCTTTCCCCTTCTTCATTGTTGTCATGTTTTGTCACAGTAATGACAAACCCAACACAGTGGGTCCTCAGTAATTAAGAGATATAGGCAATAATGAATTTCAGGATATTTCCTCAATCATTTTCTGTCTTGAAATTTTGCCACCACAGATTATTTGGCAAATCCAGGTTGGTTAGGACTGGTCAGATTGAGTGACTAAAATTAAGATGTGCCAGCTAGGATTTAACATTCTTCCCACTCAAAGCATATAGGCACAAACTTTCCATTTCAGTCTTCCCTTCTCTTCCCTCCCCTCTAC